>NC_043961.1:32759477-32839034 GCF_902148855.1 Sphaeramia orbicularis | reverse complement strand
TCTAGCTGGCTTTAAATTTCTGATAAAGTAGGTATAAATTTAAGGTAAAAGTGATGAGTAAAGAGATCCATCTATATTCTGGCAGCGGATCTATAAAGTTTTACTTTTGAAGGTTTTAATTATTGCTTATGTAAATAATAAAAAAGTTACATTAGTGTGTCTATCTATCTCCTGCTCCCTGGATAAACCACCATTGGGAGTATTCCTGCAAATGGAATATGTAGCTATTAATTAAACACCTTCGGCAAGTGTGATTTCCAGTAAAGTTATGCTGACCGGTTGTTATTACCGTGAAGCCAGCGGTGGGAAGAGCTGACAGAGTCAGATCCCCGATAATCATGATCTCGTCAGAGAAGGACGAGGCCGAAGGGGAAGAGCAGCGCAGATTCTGTCTCCAGCTTTAATCTAACCAGAGGCACTGAGGCTATCTGTATACTCATAATCAATACGATTACACCCATGTTTCTCATGTAAGTGAGACCTGATCTGGAATCAATCCCACTCTGGTGACTCCTATATGTTGCTGACCTCATCTTTTTCCCATCACATTAGCATTGAACAAATAAGCCATTTTCCACTCACTGCCTTACAGGCCTGTACACATCTGACAAATCAGACTGCACCGAAAATAGAGCAAAGTGCTCTGCAAGTGCTTCCCATTTAAAACTGTGTAGAAGTCATAAATCTATTGTCACCAATAAATTGAACTTCCCCCAAAGACAATGTACTGCATAATTTTAAAAAGATTGAGTTTGGAAATTTAGTTTGTGTGCAGATATAGCACCTTGTGCACAGTACCTGTTTCTTGCTGTCAGCCAGAGAGACAATAAAACACCCCCTTTCAGTTTTTACAAGACTATAATATAAATAATAAATATCACTCTCCTGACAGTTGCATTTGCGGGCTGAGGTATTTGCAGTGATTAAAAAACTCCTGTTGAAATTTACACAATATACTTCAACAGATCGTAGAAAAAAACAAGTCACTTATTCCCAAATGTCTGAATTACCTGTGTCTTCAGATGATGACAATTAATGTTTCAGATAGACACGACTGAAATTCCACTGTAATTGTAAATGTATTTTTATTTCTTGAAGCAATTTCTTTTAATCCTAAAACACCAGGAGCTTTTTCCTCAGTATTTTTTTCTCTATATTTCTGTATATTTTTCAAGTGGTTTATTACAATTTATTAGGATATTCTTCTCTGTATTTTGCATTTTTCAGTGAAAATGCCCGTGAGCTCTTTAAATCTCTTTTAAAGATGCATTTGCAGTGGCTTTTAATACAGTGAGTGACTTTTATTTGTTTATCTTCTGGTTGTATTTTTGGATACTATTATCTTATTATTGTGTATCTGTTATCAGTTTTACTATATATTATCTTCTATGTCTATATATCTTTACTAGTTTCATTATATCTTATATTTGTACCTATATCCTTGTACAGCACTTTAGGCACTTTGTGTTGTTGTTGACCTTGACCTTGATACCGTCTGGATATATGTGAAGTATGTACAGCTTCTATAAACCAAATTAGTATTAACAGTATTTTAATGTAACTTGCCTTTGCATTTAACATGTCATACAACTTTATTCAGACAATGTGAGATTTTTTTGCATTAATTTTCTTATGTTACACCAGGTTTCATTCAACACATCAGATGTCTCTAACTGCGTGGCTTCTTGCCATGGGGTCAGTGGTCATGCTAAACACTGCCTTGAACCTTTAGAACCCATTTAGTCAAGTTTTTTGTGTATCTTTTAAGGCTGTGCACATATTTCTTGTATTTTGTTGTATCTGAAGAAAAAGAGAATGAGAATAAATATATTTGCTCATTTAAACCCTACAAAAACAACAAGGTTAAAGGTGGCCCAAGATTTTTGCACTGTGCTGTACACACATATATGTACATAAATGTATTATGTTTATCAAAATACAGAATTTTACAGTATTTGTAAATGAGCATAAAAACAAGCATCTACAACTAGAATATGGGTTTTACTGGCGAATCAATGTTGTCAAAAATGACTGTGTTTCCATGTTCACTACATTCACTCTGGACGTCCCAAATGGGTCATATGTGATGTTGATGAAAGCTGAGCAACAGCACTTATCTGAATTATTGAAATGTATTGATAGAATTGGTTGTTAAAAATTATTAACATTATAGAAAATATATTTTTGTCGCCGGCGGCTGTTTAGGTCTTTCACTTCATTAGATCTCATTCTGTATGTCAATCAGGGAATGAAGTTAAGAAAAACAATTACATTTGTGGTGTGACTTCCTTTATTGCAGATGTAGCCGCAGGTTTAGATACATAAATCATAGTCCTGCAAGGATTCATTGAACGTTTTGTCATGCAGAGTTTTTGTTCAGAGGTGCAAAGTGTCTCAATGCATGCGCATGTGATGAGCCACAGTTGTAGACCATGTAAGTATGCATACAACCTGAGGCAAGGTTTTAATGAGCATTAGAAAACAAAGCATTGAATATCAAATGCCCGGTTGTTATCCCCCAAGAAATGAATCATTGTTTAAAACAATTTGACAGCTAAGATCAAAATCAGGAGTAAAGTACATACTTAACATTGTGCATAATTACAATTAGTAACAATTAGTTCCAGGTATTTCGTTGTATATATAAATCTCATAGCCTTAGGGTGGTGTTTTTTCAACCTTAGGTTGGAACCCCCGTGGGGTCACCTGGAATTCAAATGGGGTCGCCTGAAATTTCTAGTAATTGATAATTTTTTTTTATTTTTTTTTTAATTACTAATGAAAAATATTTTTAATGATTCAATATATATTTCATTATAATTAAAACACCACACATTTTTCCTAGTAAAAATCAAGTTCAAACAAATACAGGATATAATATCTGAGAGGGCATATCTTGACTGACCCAATCTTGTGACCGCATTTGCATCAGCCTGAAATATGCAGATATATGCAAAAAGTGAACCATGCATCGTATATCTTGTAGTGATGAGTAAACCTGTAAACCACTGGTGTCCGTGTCATGTAACTTAATTTTAATGACGACATTTTTGTAATACTTGGTGATTTCATGTATAGAACATGTTTGAGCTACAAGAATGTCAATAATTCCAGATTCAATATTAAAGATGTTACTCTCTTTGTCACAGGACAACAGTTTTTTGTGGGTGCACAATCGCAGTCAGAAAACCGGACCATACAGAGGATGGAAAGATTACTTCACCCCACCTGGCCCCAGTAAGACATCTCCAAGAGAAGAATGTCTATGTTTTGAATGTCTGGGGTCGCCAGAAATGTGTGATGTTAAATGGGGTCATGAGCCAAAAAAGGTTGGGAACCACTGCCTTAGGGGTTTGTGTAATACTATGAAATCCAGTCAAAATAAAGGAAAATATTTCTCCCCATTGAAAAAATAGTTAATCATAATGACATCAGTGTATGACAGGTTTACACATAAACTATATTATACGTATCAATGCTGTGGTCAATTGAGAAAATCACAAATATCCTTAAAAAGAAAGGAAGACCAAAATAAGTGTCAAAAAACAACATTAATAAAAATAAATCCATGTACATAGATCAATGTGACACTGAAGGAATCATGATCGTCATAACCAGGGCTCTGCTCTAATTCAAACAAAACATCAAATATGCAAAATATCAAGTCAGTTTTCACCGTGGTCATCCTTAATGAAGATATATCTAAAATCAGACTGAAAAAGAACTAGGAATGAGTCCGTGGATTTTTGTGTGTACAGTACTAATATTATAAAAGAAAATGACACAAGCCTAGAGCTATTTACACTTTAAATTGTGCCTGAGTATAAACGTTTTTTTCAACTGATGTGCTGCACAGATTTATTGCAAAGTATACAGGTTATTTGCACAAAACTACCATCTACATACAAGTGCACACCATATGAACAAGCTTCACAGGAGGCAAATTATCCTTTGACAATTACATTCTCAATTTGTCGATAAAATGTAAACATTAAAACCTGCTAATTTAGTTTTCTGGCCTTTATTGCTGCTGCGCACTGAGCAACCATTCTGACCAGTCTACATAGATGGCATTGCTAATCATGTCCTCTTTTATTTTTATGGTGGAACATTTCGAAATCCTTGTTATTAATGACACTGAGAGCTGTCGTGAACTGCATTCGACGGGACTGTAAACTAAGCATTTCTAAGCTAATGGTGCTATACTTTTGGACACTCTTGCTGCTGTAGAGGAGTGGAAAAGCATAGATGTACAAGGGAGAAAGAAAGTATCCATTACAAACCATTCCTTTTTTTTTTTTTTATAATAGGCGCATAGGCTGCTTATGGAATTGTGGTAATCATTGGGGAGCATGGTACCTCTTAAACCTCATTAAAAGAAATAAATAAAGTAATGTAATTGCATTCAACGCTAATGACTTAAAGCAGGGTCATCAATTTTATTTGTCCAAAGGTAAGAATATTTCCAAAAGGACACCGTGGGGGTCATATCTACAGAATTTCTTTTTGACTCGACAGCAAGAGGACTTGTGAATGGAGCCAATATGTATGCACATTAGATTTGACTGTAGTATTTAATCAGTGAAAATACTGCAATAAAACAATTTGTTTTACTAGAGTGTTGTTACCTCCGCCAGGATATATTGTGAACTCTTGCTTTGTGTGTGTGTGTGTGTTTGCGTGTTTGTTTGTTTGCGTGTTTGTTTGTTAGCAGGATAACTCAAAAGTTATGGACAGATTTCACGAATTTTCAGGAAATGTTGATACTGGCACAAGGAAGAAATGATGAAATTTTGGTGGTGATCGGGGGGAGGGGGGGTCTTGGCAGAGGTCTGCGCTTTCCGAGTGCTTTTCTTGTTACTATTGTGGGAGGTATTATATTATTTTAAGTGGAACTGTATTTTGCCAGAGTGCTGCTGGCGTTGTCTATAACTGAAATTTTAAGAACCTAGAGGCCACCGGGGGCACTTTGCCCCCTGGGCCTGGGCCCAGACTGGCCACTGTGTAACCCAATACCTCAGTCAACATGTTATTTTAAAATATCTACTATGACAAAATCCCGTCCGTCCTTCCATCCATCCATCCATCCATCCATTTTCTGAACCACTTATTCCTCCTGGAAAAATGTGGGGTTGCTGGAGCCTCTCCTGGCTGCCTATGGGCTGACAACCATTCATTCTCATGTTCACACCTATGGATGATTCAGACAGATCACCTAACCTATTAGTGATGGTCTCTGGACAGTGGGAGAAGGTGGAGTACCAGGCAAGAACCCATACAGACATGGGGAGAACAGGTAAACTCCCCATGACAGAATCTAACTTTTAAACATAACATGCTGTACACTTTTAATTCCCCCGGACCAAATATTGTGTAAGATTCTGTTGAAAGTTACTGCCTTATAATTTAGAGTAGACTGTATTTGTGTAAAACTTATATATACAGTACATACAGGGTGGGGAAGCAAAATTTACAATATTTTGAGGCAGGGATTGAAAGACAGTGTATGGCCAATTAGTTTATTGAAAGTCATGAGAATTTATTTGCCACAAGAAATGTACATAATAGAAAATGTTTTTATTCCATGTGTCCTCCTTCTTTCTCAATAACTGCCTTCACACGCTTTCCTGAAACTTGCGCGAGTGTTCCTCAAATATTCGGGTGACAACTTCTCCCATTCTTCTTTAATAGTATCTTCCAGACTTTCTCGTAATAGTTTTGCTCATAGTCATTCTCTTCTTTACATTATAAACAGTCTTTATGGACACTCCAACTATTTTTGAAATCTCCTTTGGTTGTGATGAGTGCATTCAGCAAATCACACACTCTTTGACGTTTGCTTTCCTGATTACTCATATGGGCAACAAGTTTCTGAAAAGGTATGGATAATAGTGTTAGGTATGATTATGACATCAATATATGTTTGGTTTCAAAAGAATTGACGTGGTGCCTGCAGAGAAAAAAACAACTAAATGTTCATTGTAAATTTTGCTTCCCCACCCTGTATTTATATTTGAAAGTAGTCAGATATTATAACTGCACAAGCCACAAGGCCACTGGACCTTAAAATAGTAGGTCAAGATCATTTATTTTCAATAGGCTTCTGCTCCATTCCAAGATGCATCCACTGTATAAATGTTGTGCAGATATGTTGATGCATTCTTCAGATGATTCGATTATGTCATTGAATGGACAGATAGACAGACAGATGGATGGATAGATAGACAGATGACAAAATGATTGCAATAAAAAATCTATTCCTCAGACCTGGGCTAATTTAGATTCCTGGGTTTGTCTTTCCTGAGTTATACCTGTAGAGTGACAGTGACAGTATGGAAAACAAGACTATCTCTATTTTTACATCTAGGTTGAGGACGCAAACAAAAACATCATGTTTGTTTTCAAGGACAGTTCAACCAGTAAACTCTACCTAGACATCAGTCTACAAGCTGATATCACAGATGGTGGCAACCAAAATGTTGAGAAATGGTATGTCATTTTTTTTAAGGTTTGTTAGAATTTCTTTACCCACTGGTGACAAAAGTCTTCCATTTATGAAAATGTATTCGCTTTGTTACACACCAAACGTTTAAAAGGTATGAATTCACCACATTTTATTTATATACTCTACACACTCTCTACAGAGCTTACACATCCAGTAAAGTCAGTAGGAATCCATAAAACGAACTGGGAATTGGTGCAGTATCAGAACTGAAGACAAAACCCAGAGTATATGAGAGAACAACTCTCACTCCTCGTATCCCTAGTTTGAATTCCTGCCCTCAGGACGCCGTTGGCAGAAAAATAATTTTATAAAAAGTCACATTTTCCCACTGCAACTTCTAAATGTCATTTTTTTCTACACTTACTGCTCCTCTCGAAATCAGAGACAACTCTTCTCTCTGTCCATGAAGATTTGATGTCCTTCATGAGCTCTTTAATGTTTTATGATCTAGGCTGGCTTGTTCGTGCTTTAGGTTTGAGTGTTGTAGGTATCATTTGAAGTTTTTTGTTTTATTTTTAAAGATGCTCAGGTGCAGTGAGTTAACTGTGTTTTACAAGGTTTAGAGGGAACATTAATACGTATGACCCTGTAGTGTGGTTTATGGTGCATTAAAAATTAATCAAATGAACATCCCAAAAGTCTTCAAAGCATCTTCTCATTTTTTCTAATCATATCTGTTCACACATCAGTGACATTAAATGAAATATGTACGAGGAAAACGGAAACCTATCATGCAAAAGTGTAAATAAAAACATGGGTTTTTCCACTTCAGAAGTTACAGGTAATACTGTCTTTTATACTGACCATTTCACTGTCATGGATCATTATACATTCAATGAGACTAGTGATTACCATTTAGAATTAATCAAGTGAACATCCTTGAAGTCCCCAAAGCATTTCATTATTTTTTTAATTGATGTCACTTACTAAATCATCCACAGATCAGGTTGGAGTAATGCATTTCAAGTGCAGTGGAATGAAAACAACCCTGTAAAATGAAAATAAAGAAGTGCGTCTTTTTCTGCTGTAGACGTTAAAAGGCAGTCTCTTTGAAATCATCAGTTTTGCTCTCAGTAATTCATTATACATGCAATGAGATATGTGATTACCATTTTGAGTATCGGCTGCCCTCAAACATCCTCCTACCTCCCCTCCCACACACACACATACACACTGAAGGTCACTTCTAAAGGACAGGTTTGCTGTTTTAATTTCTAAAAACTGTACTGTTAAGTATAGGTATCCTGTGTTTTACCCACAGATTTCATCTTTTCCAGCTCCATACTCAGCACAACGGCACCTGCTCGAGGTTAAATGTCATGCTGATGGCATACAGCCGGAGTGGATTTCTATCTTACTGTAGCTGAAAAGAATGCTAATGGCGCTGCTCAGGGTGATATTGCTGAAAACAGTAGCATCCAATGTATGACACGATGTGGTATGTGCAATTTTTTTTTATTATCAGTGGATAAGAAATAATCCCAGTAGAGCTCAGTGGACTTTAAAAAGCCATCTGTCAGCATACCTGTCAAGATCTGTTACGGGACTGTACCCACAATTATTATTATGACATTATTCCCAAAAAACTAATGAAAAAAAAAATAGTTTACAGAAAACATTTCACGGCATGATGTGACAAGGATCAAAACAACAAGGCTGGCTAGCTTTCCTTAATGTGTCATTATCTGACTATTTTCCTGTCTTCACTACCACTGCATACCTGCATCAAAAAGAAGTGCTCCATTTTCTAGGACAGGATTGGACCCTGTGACAAACTTCCTTCTCATGTTGCAATCATGTCTTGTTTCAGAGTGAGTACTTTCAGCAAGATAAAGCACTTCTGAGGGCTACATAATACTTTTTTCCATCGCTCTACCTTCTACTTATGTTTCTCCTTACCTCCTTTCCATTGTCACCTTCCTATTCTGTTTCTCTTTCTGTTTCTGCAGAGGAAAATAACTCAGATGGAAAAAGGGACCTGCCAGCTGACTCGCTCATCATTCATCACGGCTTGTTTGTGGGTACTGTACGCAGTGGGTGAGTCAGCAGTAACCTGGGTATCAGAGGGTGAGGCTGTGCCACAACTCTGAGGATGAGTGAAGGGGCATTTGTGGTCTTCAGAAAGTGGACAGCTGTGCTGCTTTTGGCAAGCTGTCAGACATCCTGCTCGCTTGCTTGCCTGCTGCCTGTCACCTCTGACCCGGCCGATGTGGCATGAATGCAAATGACTGGAGCGGGAGCACTGTCATTGGAGTACGCTCTGAAATGTCATTAGCGACGAGGCCAAGCAATGCTAATCACTAACATCTTGAAGAGGCTGATTCTGACATTGGCGTGGGGCGGGAGCCAGTATGTGATGGTTCATGATTGTCATCTGTTCACAGTGGAGACTCACTGTGATGGCACTGTGCACCTTAATGCACCATGACACAAAGCCAAAGCCCACATTCTGCTAAGAGGATTGATAACACAGCTTAAGGTAAAAATTAAAAAAAAAGAAAAGAAGAGAAAAAAAAAAAACTGTGGCAAGTTGTTATTTCCCACTGAATACTCATACAGTGTCAGACAAAGCCATTTAAAAGGTGATTTGGTGAATAAGCGATTTGTCACAGAAATCCCGCTGATCCAGGCTGACTTATTCGCCAGTTATATAATG
This sequence comes from Sphaeramia orbicularis, assembly GCF_902148855.1. NCBI lineage: Eukaryota > Metazoa > Chordata > Actinopteri > Kurtiformes > Apogonidae > Sphaeramia > Sphaeramia orbicularis. Next base: position 32,829,873 of record NC_043961.1, on the reverse strand, counting down.
TCTGTAAACCCTTTCTGTAGCTCACATTGAATTATGCTTGCAAATGAGCGTAACATTTTTATTCAAACCACACACCTGTGCAACAAACCAAATAAATTCTTGATGTTATGCAAACTCTAGCCAGCTCTCATTCGCACAAACATACACATGCATATTCAATAAATGTTTACAAATTAGCATTTCAACAAAGGACAACATATCTAGAGTGTTTCACCGCTGATTGTCATTTCAGACAGTGTGTAGCTGCTGTGAAACTACACAGTGCAGTGTTGGGTTAAATGTCCACCTCAAGGGTGCACTGGTAAAGTGTTTCCATGTCTGTCATATCGAGACGAAAAAGCATTTCATGAACAACAGCACACATATAGACACAGTACAGATTTGGTGTGCTGACCGTGTTTCTAACCTTGCTGAGCACTTTCTGAATTTTTGGGCTGATAAAATATCTGAGCATTGCCACCAATACCAAAACACAACTTTTTTTTTCTGCTCTGAAAGATAACCTGCTTTTCTCTAAATCCATCTTCACTTTTATGCTGCTTTCTCCCGTCCGTCTAACCTGTGCACAGCAGAAAGCTCAAATCTAACAACTGTAATTTAATCACTCTGCCAAAAAGAATATGTTTTTATATAATAAATGCTACAGTTAGCCACATCTGACTTTCACAAATGTTAACTGATTACTAATTTCCTTTATTTATCTTTTTTTTGTATCATTATTATGTATTGTAGTTCTGAAATAAAATCCACATATGTGTTAAAATTAGCTTCTGTCTGTCAGTTTCCTTTCTGTGGCTTCTCTGCATGTGAGAGAGTCAGCTCTGACACCGACAAAGTTCAAGTATTCTCATAGCAGTGACACGTTCACAACAGCAACGGCAGCAGCACGCTGCTTTTTTCACTTTTGGCATGCATCAGCTAAGTTTGCCTGTTACAAAGAAAAGTATGGATGCGGTGTTGGTAAAGGTTGTCTTATTTACACAAAGGAAACCACACTTCTCAAATTTGATGGAATATTGAAACAAAACAACTTGAAAAGTATTTTCCCCTGCAGGAAATTTCAATAACACTGCATATTATCATGTAGTAGGACAAAGAATTTAACCCTTTCATGCATAGTGGTCACTACAGTGGACAGCTGTTCTATTGTATATTCATGGATTTTTGTTGTTTTAGGTCCATATCAGCCAACACAGTAGACACTCACTCTGCAAAAATCTAACTCTGACTGAATGTATTTTTCTCATTTATAATCCAAATATCTCATCACGCTTAAAATAAGATAGAATAATTTAAAGAGTAACTTTTCAGTTAGATATAAGAACTGATTTATAGACAATAGATCTGCAATATCTGATTTCAAGTAAATATTTTTCACTTGTTCCATTGGCAGATTTTTTTTTGCTTGAATTAAACTAAAAAATGTTACTCTGTAGGTGATTCTGTCTTATTTTAAGTGTGATGAGATATTTTGACTAGAAATGAGAAAAATACACTTGTAAGATTTACATTTTTGCAGTGCATGCACCATCCCATGCACTGCAGTTCATACTGTTACTCTAACTTTGCTGTTCTTGATAAACCTGATCTGCACTAACATGTTGAGTGTAAATCAATTGCCTGTTATTGTTATTAAACTGTAATTAACAGGGTTTTTTCACAATATATATATATATTTTTTTTGCATATTATCTCCATGAAATGAGTAATGACTAGTATTAGTGTATGTTAAAATGTGAGAAAACATCAGATTATCTGCATCAACAATGTTTTATTTCATAGTTTTCACACAGTTTATCAGTAAATACATTTCTTTCCTTCAAAAATTAAATGCATGGTGTCCAGCTGAGTAGACATTTTTGCAAGTCAATGAAAAATGGGTTCATTAAAACAATTTCAGTTGCATTGTTTTTGTTAATGCCTCGAGGAATAAAAACACTCACAAATAAAAATCTTGATTAAGGCTCTTATAATTCATGCATGAAAGGGTTTAACATCAGCTTCCAATACTTAAAAATGCTTTATTATTGATTTGTTATTAGTGTACTTATTGTACACATACATTTTCATATGTTATTTGACTACAGAGCTACTGCTGCACTTTTATTAATATGTTCTGTTAAATTATTGATGTAGACAGTTTAGGTTATCATTAGCATAATCAGGGTTTCAGCAGGTATCAGCAAATCTAATTTAATGCCTTTTTAAGGCCCTTTTTAATGCCACTTTAAACAAATTTAATGTCAATGTCCCACTGCAGATACAGTTTTATTAATAGTTTTATATACATGATGGTTTACTGTTGACAGGCTTTAACCAGGTTCTGAATAGTTCCTCCTCCAATTACTTCTGCTGAAACTTGCATTTTCCCATTTTTCCAACATTTGCTAATATTCCCTCCGCTCTTTCGCCACGGCATGAGCATGATCACAGCATGTTGCATTCCAAGCATCCGGTGTATCAGCCATGAACAATAGCCAATTAAAGGGTTCCACCTGTCAATCATCACGATATACTTCCGATCAAAATTATTAAATGTTTATATAATCAAAATAAATCATGAATAACAATGCTTTTTTTCCCATCTAGTGTATTTAATTTTTTTAATGCCTCTGAACATTGAATTTAATGTTTTTTTTAAAGCCATTTAAAGCCTTAATTTTTTTTTTTTACAAAATCTATTTAATGACTTTTAATGCTTTTTAATGACCCGCAGAAATCCTGATAATCCTGATTTAATTCCATTTATGACAAAAAATAAGAAGCCTTCACCTAGTGTAAAATATAACAACACTTAATAATGAAGTACTGACATTTAAGAAAATATCATAATGTACCACCGTAATATTCAGCCTGTGTAATAGCATATGATGGCAGCTGATATACACTGAAACCTTTTGGCAATAATCTGTTAATTGCCCTGCCCTATTTGATATGCCAAATGAACTTTTCTGAATATTCAGATATGCTGATGGTGGTTAAATGCCCGTAACTATTAATAAATATCAGATGAAGCTGACAGGTATGAATGCGGCTGGATGTAAAAGACAGAGGAATGATGTCAATGAGATGAGATCTGAGGCTTAATATTACAGATAAATTGGGGAGGGGTGAGTATTTGCCCAGTTTTCTAAATATATTTTCCACATATGTATCATTTAAACATAATTAGAATCCATTTATGAAACTTTAATAAAAGAGTGTTAGTGTAAAGCACAAATATGAATATTACAATCTATTGATTCTGTCTCAGGCTGTACCAAAGATCTATTCATTCATTTCATCATTGCTATTATAATTATTCAATATTTATTTGCTTATCCACTTTAAAATGAAAAAGGTTGGTACAAATCCATTTAACAATAGAGCCACTTAAAGATGTTATGTATCTAAATCCACAAAGGGGTCAGATTTACCCATATACTGTTTCTAGTCTGGTGTTTTAGTCTGGTTTTAGAATTAAAGTATGTATAACAACACTAATCACCATGTAAGTGTCGATATAAATCTAAAGCAGTGAAAAAAGGAGAATATTGTCACATTTTTTTTTTTTATGTTTGATAAGTCTTTGTGTCTTTTCCACTGTAAGCTGTTATGAATGACTTGACATAGTTTTCAGAATTCACACTAACAAAAGCCTAAAAAGATGTAAGCTATAATCCATTGTGTGAAAATCAGTTGAAATTTATTTTGTAAATTTTACCTGTTTGGTGTTAAAGGTATAAATGCTTACATTTTTAATCAGATGTATCATGACCAAATGTAGAAATTATGAATATAGCACAACACAGTTTCCAGGTACTAATGTTTTACTGAAACATATTGATGCATAATTGAAATTTGACCAGGTGGTGTTTGACGTTAAAGGTCCAACGTGTGAGATTTATAAGAACTGAACAGAATTTGAGAGCATAAATGGAATATAATATTACTTATGTTTTCATTAGTGTCTAATTAAACAAAATAATAATTGTTGCATTTTCTTTTACCTTAGAGTGAATTCTTCTTCTTCTTCTTCATCTTCATCTTTTTTCTTCTTCTTCTTCTCATCTTCATCTTTTTTCTTCTTCTTCTTCTTCTGCTTCTTCTTCTTCCTCTTCTCTTCTTCCTCTTCTTCTTCATCTTCTTTTTCTTCTTCTACTTCTTTTTCTTCCTCTTCTTCCTCTTCTTCTTCTTCTTCTTCTTCCTCTTCTTCATCTTCTTTCTCTTCTTCTTCTTCTTCCTCTTCTTCCTCTTCATCTTCTTCCTCTTCTTCTTCATCTTCATCTTCTTCTTTTTCTTCTTCTTCTTTTTCTTCTTCTTCTTTGTCTTCTTTTTCTTCTTCTGCTTCTTTTTTCTTTTTCTTCTTCTTCATCTTCTTTTTCTTCTTTTTTTTCAACATCTTCTTCTTCTTTGTCTTCTTTTTCTTCTTCTCTTCTTCTTCTTCTTCTTCTTCTTCTTCTACAGTGGATTCATCCAGCGTTTAAGTGTAATACTATCACCTACTATATCTGAGTGAGAAGAGCAGAGTTAATATCCCATTAAGTAAAGAGCCAAGAATGGACAAAACAAACACCTTTCTGTGACCACCCTAAGTGTGAGTGGGGTGTTCATTTGCTTGCAATCTACAGCTTCACTGCCAGAGATCACACAATGGAACCTTTAATGGAGGAAAGCTTGGTTGCACATTCCTCTTTTTGCCACAGAACAGCAGTGCTTGCTACAGCACAGGTGTAGGGGAGCTGCACATAATATGCTCAAACAACTTACAAGTGAAGGGCAGAGTCATTATTGCAGCTGACAATTAACACTAAGGTGAAGAAGAGGATACTGGCAGGCTCGTATCTTATTTTATGCATACCAATCAGATAGTGATGGCGGCCTGCAGGGCCCTTTCACTCAAGCAGAACATTACTTGCAATGTTAAATTATTTCTCATAATGGTTGTGTTGATGCTCAAATAAATGGACTGTTTGAGGCTCATGGTGACTGCTGATATCTCCCGATTAGACCGGGCTAAAAGAGTGACCTGTCCTAATGAATCCCAAACACACAATGAAACCGATCCCATTCCAACTCTCTGTGTTTATTGAATCTAATCTGTACCTCCTTTGCAGAATTAGGGGGCTACTCCTGACTTATTAACTGTAATGAGTAGAAAGTAAAGTCACACATTACTATCAAATAAAAAAAATAAATATTAATTTTTTGCATGCATTTTCTGTCAGACAGCTACAATTACCAACATCCGCATTTACATTGATGGCCCATTATATTACAATTACTACTACAGCATCATGCCATAACCTAAAGTAATGAGCTAATTCAGGCCATCTGCATTTCCAGCTTCTTCTCTATGACTCATTGTATCCGTGACCAGATTTTAATGTTCAAACCAGCACATAAATACTGACAAGTTTATATGAAATGGGCTTTGAAACAGGTTCTACCTATTCTCTGCTTCCTCACTGTCGTCTGTATAATCATGCTTGCATATGACCCGGCACACTTGGTGAAAGCCACTCTCCATCTGCTGCAGGAGGAAATGAACACAAGCTGTTTTCAGCCCAACACATCTAACTCACACACCTGTTACTGTGAGAGAGACTTAGGCTCTTCTTGGCAGCTCGCACAATATTATAAATTAGCTTCCTGCTGCCTCCACTAAATGTAATGGGCTATATCAAGTTTACCAAGGAAAATTGCTCTATTCCTTCATGCTACTGTGACTCTAAGTGATAGTGACCTTTTCAGAGAATAACTTGTCATTTAAATTTTGTTATCAGCAAACTTTCTCCCATTTGCTCCCGTTGTGTTCCCATGGACACAAATAAAGTTTAAACTTATACTATTAGCTCCCAGCAAGCACGCCAGCGAGGACTGATGGAAACCACATGAGGACATTATTACCATGTACAAAAGCTGTTTACATCCCAAATCACTTTTACTTCAGTGACACTGCAAACACTGTGTCATCAGAAATGTTATCTAAACACCCGTGAGCTTTTTCTTGACTTGAAAAACAACATTTTCCTTCAACACATATTCTACTTTCTATGTTTTTCTATAAATCACATCAAGTAACGTTAGCAGTTTAGCTCATTGACTCTTGCTGAGGCTGAAGAAGACGAGACACCACATGAAATCAAAGCCCAACAAATCACAAATATCCATCTAAAACTGTTTGTCACTGCTTCAGATCTGGTTTAATGGATTCATCTGAGCAGTTTGCAAAAGCATTAACTGAACACCATTTGCTTTATAACAGGGTTCTGCTTGATTGCAGATATTTCCAAATATTCATCATTACAGATGGCATATACTAGATTGTTTCTTTTGAATTTATACTGTGGCTTTAAACGCATTATTCATTATTATTTTATTGGATTCTGTGTTTTTCAGCAGCAGGATAATGACCCAACATTATGCAGAAGCCACTAAAAGCTTTAGTTTGGCTCCTAAAGTAACGTTTGATGTCTGTTGTTATCAGATGTTATTTGACTTATGCTAATGGACCAATCTATGCTGGAATAACAGCTTAGAAATTTATGTTAAATCCTGAGCCATAACTCTGAGAATGCTTCATATACATCTTTAATGATCTCCTCTGCCTCTCGGATCTGTTTGTATATCTTTTGCATTTTCCATTTTAAATACTTTTTTTTTTTTCTATATTGTGTCTGTCCTGTTGGCCCAACTTCCTCATTATTTACGTGAGTCTTAAAATCTGTAAGAAAGGTCTAGTGTTCTCCTCTGCTCTGTGGTGGACATCAAAGCAGCAAATACATACATTGGATGGTTGACACCAAGCCCGTAGCAATGACCACATGTGACAATTTCAAGAGAAAGTGTGTCTTCAATAACAATTCAGCAAAAACAGCCAGACGATGCATGTGATGCTGACAGGGATAATTAAGCTGTAGGCATCACTTATTGCTAAATGTGTGAAGGCTCCACATATAATACTGCTGTTTTATCCTCATGCAGTACGTGGTTATTTGACCAAACTGACAAATCAATGTGTTTGCACCTGTCATATGAACCTTGACAAAGAGATGAAGTACTCAGCATGTCCATCAGTAAATGACAGCAGATATGATCACCGCAGGGTGTACGATACATGCAAGGTTTCACTGATGACTTTTGTTATGACTTTTTGATTGAATTTATTCCCTGTAAAGTATTTTTTCTGCTGATAGAAAATGCATTTAGGAAAGGGAAGAAGACAACACACAACAGGTCATACAGAATCAGAAGACAAGGAAATATCAGTTTAGGTTCATTATTTATATCAGTAAAGTTGATTTCATGGTATATATTTATGTTACTGTTTGTTTTCCCGAATATTGGAACATTGGAGCATATTGTAATATTTTAGTCGAAGTCTGCTTCATTGTCAGTTAAGCCATATGTACAGCATGTACAGAGGATTGAAATTGTGTTACTCCAAGACACACAGTGTAGCAAGGGAAAACACTAGTAAAAAGTATAAATATCTAACATTAAACATCAGTGTAAAAAAAAAACAAAAAAACTAAAAGAATTCAAATACGCTGAAATAAAATTTAAACAAGTGGTGCCAGGCACAACAAACCCCGCCCCTCACACGTACTGTAGCTTATTTTGGCATCAGTACAACTGATGTCATCATGTCTATGTGTGTGCTGATGTTAGAATATCAACTGCCTCTATATACTGTTTGTGCCAAGTCTGAAGTAAATTGAAACAAAATTGATGTTTGTATAAACATTTGAAATTTCACCCATTATAAGAAAATGGGGATAAAAAGATATTTAAAATTCACAAAAAAATTTCACTGTGACCTACTTTTCCCAAAACGTAATGACATCTATTCTTGGTCACTGGTAATCTATGATCTAAATTTGGTATGAATTCAACCAATAGTTTTGCCGCTACAGGCATTTGAAATGTCACCCTTTATAAGGAAATGGGGGAAAAGAAAGGTTTTAAAAATTCATTAAAAAATTTAAACTTTGACCGACTGTTCCCAAAATTTAATAAGATCTATTCTGGGTTACTAGCAACCTATAAACCCAATTTAGTATGAATTCAACCAATAATTTTGCTGCTACAGACATGTGAAATTTTGTCCATTATAAATAAATGGGGAAAAAAAAGATTTTGAAAATTCATTTTAAAAAAAATTGAACTTTAACCTACTGTTCCCAAAATGTAATAACATCTATTCTGGGAAACTGACAATCTATAAACCCAATTTGGTATGAATTCAAGCAATAATTTTGCTGCTAGAGTGTTAACAAACAAACCCCTTGACCCCTTTTGGGGCTGGGTAAAAATCAAGTCAATAGACAACATCAACTAGTTTTGCAAAGCAATTATGAAATGAAGCTGTTCCCACTGACTTTTTTTTTTAGGATGACAGACTCATATCTCATACGAGGTAATTATATATAAACAGAGCATGATAAATGAGAGACAATGTTAACTGATTATGACATGGATGCAAAGTGAAGGACACACTCGTGCACTTTTTTGTGGTCTTGTTCTACTGTTAGACAATGTTACTTGGAAAAAAAAGGAAGTTGACATGTCTTCTGGGTATAGATATCAAACCCTGTCCTGTGAAGTGTATCCTTGGTGTGAAAACTGACATTCCACAGCCAGACACTGGACATTGTTTTATAGCTCAGTCCTTCCTTTCAGCCAAATGGATTATTTGAGAAATCAAACTGTTTCAATATTAGTATCAGGACTTTATGGACTTTCAATAGAGAAGGGTGCTTTAGTTTTCCAAGACAATAATAAACCTGAAGGTGCTGACTGTCCTTGGGCTTTTGTTAGATCTTGTCTTCAAAAAGCCTATTCATTAAACTCCTGTACCCACTGTACCCCCCTGTACCCCCCCCCCCCCCCCCCCCCCCCCCCCTTTGGTGTCTGTTTATTGTCTGCCTTTACATTATTACAAATTCAAGAAAGAAAGCAAGAAAGAAAGAAAGAAAGAAAGAAAGAAAGAAATGTGCATTACACCAAAGTGTGATTCTAATCTAATATTTATGATTAAAAAAAACAATACAAAAAAATGACAATACAAAGACAGGCCATTATCTGTGGAAATGTGATAGTGTATGTAGGCATTATAGAGAAATAATTCAGCAAATGCCCTAATACCTCCTCCTAATGATGAAAAAAATAAATAAATAAATAAAATCCTTGTAAGGCTTATGCTTATTTTGTGGTGCAGAATATTTGGGTGTGTTAATGAGGAAAAAAATGTAGTTTTTATTTCTTTATTCCATTCTCAGTATTTGCTTCTGATAATTTTGCAATGAGGTTATTTTCTTGGGCTTTTTGTGCAACATTTATCATATTTAATTCAGTGACAAACAAATCTTAACCTTAAGTTGCCTGCATCAACAATAACGTTATTAATGTTTAATAATCATATAAAATTTTCCAGAAAGACACACTCATTTTAAAGTCAATAGAAGAAGTTTCATGAGAGAATCTTTTATTATCAGGCCAATTTCTGAGCTTTGATGTGAGATAAAGCAGTTGAGAATCACATTAATACCAAAACATGGCCAAGAAGATTTATCTCAACCAGCTAATGAGCCTGGGAATGTTTCCAGTGTGCGTAATCAAATGCAGAGAAAATACAATGCATTATTAGCATATAATAAATAAGTACTAAAACAAATCCGCCACTGCAAGGTATAAAGGAAGAAGTAGACTGTGACAGAGCTGGAAAGATTATAGAGGATTTACCTGGGCACATAAACACAGAATATACATAAATACCTCTCATCAATATTTACTGTCATTTTGCTCAAAATCCACAATAAAACAAAACAAGCTTCGATTATAAATAAATAACAACTTAATGTAAAAACTGCTTGGCATTAATTTTAGTATTTATTTGTCTTTAAATGAATAATTTATAGATTAATTCCCTGCACTGACAACGGCCTGGATCATTTTTCTTATTATTCAGACAAGCCAAGAAAAGGTTGACAGGAACAAGTGAATGAGAAAACAAACTCATCAGCATATGCAGGTGATTCGAGAGTATTACAAGGTGGGTCTGAAAAATGGATGAGTGACAAGTGACATGTGTTGTCACGATTAAACATGCCATGAGTCTCCTACTGGTTTAACCACATCATGATACAGTCGGCTGTGGCTTTCACACTGTATTTTTCCAGGGCGGACATCACAATATACTTTGAGCAGCACATGATTAATAATACAAAAAGATCAAATACATATAAAGCAAAAGCACTTTGCCCTTGGAATAAGTAATAACAACAATGACTTTTTTGCTCTCTTGCGGGGTTTGAAAGCTATGAATACAGCTCTGACACATTCTGACCTTTTTAGCTGAGATTCAAGCTCGTTGGCAAACAGTTGCCTCTTTCCAACGCACCACGAGCATCATTAGCATTCATTTGGAGCCATGTTTCTAAGCAGCTAGCAAGTATACATCAAAAACTGAATTACACTTAAGATCTGTTTCTGGTCTCTAGTGACTCCTGAATAAATAAATCTGGCTCTCTAAATGCTCCATCTTGTCCCTCTGCTGACTCCTAACTTTGTCTGGTACTTTGGTGCTAAAGAGACAACGTACAGTTCAGTGCACAGTGGTATTAGCATTGGTACTGGACCAAATTACTTCTCTGCAGGTCACAAAACCAGAACAAGAGCTGAGAGAAGCTATAAAGTTTTGGAGAGCTGAGCTTTGTTTTGGAGGTTCATCCTGGTGCGAAATCCTTCCCATATGACACAGTCATTTGATATCTGCTGCTGTAAATTATTCCCCTTAAAGACCTAGAAATATTTTTTTTAAGTGATTTATTACTTCTTTGTCATTACCTCTGCCAGGAGGCTTTGCTTTGTGTGTTTGTGTGCATGCATGTGTGTTTGTTTGTTTGCATGTTTGTTTGTTAGCAAAATAACTCAAAAAGTTATGGATGGATTTTCATGAAATTTTCAGGAAATGTTGATTCTGTTGACAAGAAATGATTAAATTTTGGTGGTGATGTGGGGGGGGGGCAGATCTGTCTTGGCGGAGGTCTGTGCTCTCCGAGTGCTTTTCTTGTTTATTATAATGTAACTCTCTGCTTTTTGCATTTTTCCATAAATATCATGTATTTTCCTATAGTCAGTTTACTGATTATGTATGTTCATAAAAGATCAGATTAACCCATAAAGACCCAGTACTATTTTTATGGCAGTTCCCAATTTTTTTTCTATTTTTTATCACCATTTATCATTTATCATATATTATCCTCTCTATTTTGCATTTTTCAATAAAAATCAGGTATTTTCCAGTATCTAATTTGCTGATCATGTACTTTAATCATCATGCTGAGATTACATTTGAGGGTTGTTATACCAAAAAAACTGAAGAAAAAAAAAACTGAAGAAAAAATTACTTTAAAATTTCTCTTTCAAATCTATCATTATATCATTATCACAAGACCCAAACAGCAACTGGCGACTAAAATCATCTACTGATGTAAGATGTTTAATAACTTCAAAGACACTAATCCTATCAATCCATGTAAATAATTGGTGTAAAATACAGTTTGTCATCTTTTCATGGTCATCAGATATGACCTATTTGGACTCTAATCCAACAGAGTGGAAGTGCTGCTGGGTCTTCTTCTTAATGATTATCCACAGGTGCTCTTTGGAAACTTGTGGTATGTCTGGTTATTTAGAGTCAAAAAAATCTGCATTGACATGCTAGATTTCAAAAAATATATCCAAGGTACACAGTAGGATTTGTGTAAAGATAAAATGCCTTTATTACTTCATGGCAATCTTTAAAATACAGCCAACACGTTACGACCTCTGGTCTTCATCAGGGCTTTTTTCACTAGTGAGTTGCACACCTTCATACAACCACTTTAATGACCTGAAGGAGGGAGGTGTGAGGGGGAAAAAAACAAAACAAAAAACAAACAAACAAACAAAAAAACATGCATACAGACATACATATACATATGCGCACACACACACACATATTTTTCTATATTCCATTGTCTCCAAAAAATTGGGGAAAAAATGTTAAAAAATTCATAAATGCATTAATAAACATTTTCAGGGGTTTTCTTTCTTCCCGTACCGAACCGAAAAAAAACGGAACCGTGGCTTTGAAAACCGAAAACGCACGGAACCGAAAATTTTGTGTACCGTTACAGGCTTAATATACATTAATACTAATTACTATTAATACATACTTAATATACACACGCACATATATACATACATACATACACACACACACACACACACACACACACCACACCATACTATATATATATATATATAATTATTATATATATATATATATATTATAGGATATGACTATTATTATATATATATGTGTGTGTGTGTTGTGTGTGTATATATATATAGTATATATTATATATTTATATATATATATATATATATATATATATATATATATATATATATCATATATACTACATACACACTATACATACATATACACTAAATAACACATATACTGTACATACATGACCTATTTGGACGTTCAGAGGCTCCTGAAGTGATTGTGGAACCCAGTACAACCCATGGAGTTGGATCAATGACAGTGGTTGTAGATACTTATTTTGGTTTTTAGTTATTGATATCATTGCTTAAAAAGTCACTTTTTGTCAGTTTTCTTTGTTTTTTTACATGATAACCCTCAACTTTAATCTTTTTATGAAAATCCATATGATCAGTAAATTAAATACAGGTAAATACATGATTTTCACTGAAAACACGCAAAATACAGAGGAAAATATTTTTTTTAAAAATGGTGATGAATCATTTAAGAAAGGTTAAATCTAGAGGAAAATTCATTTGGGAACTGACACAAAAGTGGCACTGGGTCTTTATGGGTTAACTGAACATAAACCAAGCACCTCCATCCACTGTTATTGATCCAACTCCATGGGTTTTACTGGTGAATCAATGCTGTAGTAGATGACGGTGTTTCCATGGTAACTACAGAGCCTCTGAACGCCCAAATGGGTCATATCTGATGACCATGAAAAGATGACAAACTGTATTTTACACCAATTATTTACATGGATTGATAGAATTAGTTGATCAGAAGTTATTAAACATTGTAGATCAGCAGATGGTTTTGGTCAGCAGGGGATATTTGGATCATTATGGATTCAATTCAAAGGTTATTATATCAGAACAGCAAAAGCTAAAGAAAAAGTGACTTTTTCAGCAAAATATATGATTGACTGTTTAAATAAGCATCAACAACCACTGTCATTTGCAAAACCACATGGGCTCATGTGGTGAATCAATGTTTCAGAAAATGATGGTGTTTCCATCTTCAGTATGAAGCCTCTGAACGTCCAAATGGGTCATATCTGAAAACAATGAAAAGATGACAAACTGCATCTTACCTGAGTCATTTATAAGCATTGATAGGATCAATGGATTGATGGAATTATTAATGAAACATTTTAGATCAGTAGATGCTTTTGGTTACTAGGTGCTGTTTAAGTCTTTGAGGTTTAACTTAACCTAAAAACAAGTATCTCCAACCAGTGTCATTGGTCAAACTACATGGGTTTTACTGTAAATCAGTGTTGCAGAAGATGACAGTTTTTCCATGTTCACTGTGGAGAAGACATAGCTAATGGTACTGAAAAGCTGAGAAAGGTCATGGTCAAGGTCAAATTTATTTATATAACACATTTACAACAATGCAAAATGCCCAAAGTGGTGTACAAAGATATAGGTAAAAATAAAAAATAAAGTAAAACTAATGAAAATAAATAGATATAGAAGATAAGATATACTAAAACTGATAAAAACAGATGCACAGTAATAGAAAACTGCATTTAACCTGAATTATTTAGATGTATTGATAGCATTAGTGGTTGAAAAGTTAATACCCTACCCCCTGAAGGGGAGGCAAGGGGTTGTCTTTGGTTTGGTTTGTTACCTCCACCAAGGAACAGCAGAGGTTATGTTTTCATCGGGGTTTGTCTGTTCGTTTGCTTGTTTGTCTGTCAGCAAGATAACTCAAAAAGTTATGGATGGATTTTGATGAAATTTTCAGGAAATGTTGATACTGGCACAAGGAACAAATGATTACATTTTGGCGGTGATCGGGGGGAGGGGGGCAGATTTTTTGTTTGTTTGTCTGTCTGTTAGTGAGATAACTCACAAGTTATGGAAGGATTTTGATTAAATTTTCAGGAAATGGTGATACTGGTACAAGGAAAAAATTATTACATTTTGGGGGTGATGGGGGGGGGCGTTTTTTCTGTCTGTTAGTGAGATAACTCACTAATGGGGGGGGGGGGGGGGGGGGGCTGATCTGCCTTGGCGGAGGTGCCATTCTAGTTTGTTTGTTTGTTTGTTAACACTCTAGCAGCAAAACTATCGGTTGAATTCATACTAAATTTGGTTCATAGATTGCCAGTGCCAGTGATGTCATTACATTTTGGGAAAAGTAGGTCAAAGTTACAATTTTTTACAATTTTTTTACAAATTTTTGAAATCTTTTTTTTTCTCCATTTTCTTATAATGGGCGAAATTTCAAAAGTCTGTAGCAGCAAAACTAGTGGGTGAATTCATACTAAATTGACTTCATAGATTGCCAGTAATGCAGAATGGATCTCAGTACATTTTGGGAACAGTTGGTTAAAGTTCAAATTTTTTATGAATTTTTGAAATCTCCCCATTTACTTATAATGGGTGAAATATGTGTGAGGGGCGGGGTTTGTTGTGCCTGGCACCACTTGTTTTTTTTGTTTTTTTTTAAGGTCTTTGATAGTTAAAGCAGCTTTAAGATATGCTGCTGAATTTTGTTTTCCCACAAACTCATAGCGACTGTCAGTTTACTTCCTTGTTTCATCTTATTATTCTTACAGGTATAGGAAAACAATGTACACAAGCATGGAATAGTCTTTTTTTACTGGAGACATTTCAGTAAGACATGCTACAATGGCATTAATGATGTTCCCTAAAAACATGACAGAGTCGCTGCATGAACATATACCCAGGAGACAAAATAATAAAACAAAATGGTTGAAGCTGTGTTTTCATGCTGTTCCGCATCAAAATATTAAAGAAAAACCTCCATTCTGAAGCCAGTCTATAGGTTATATCATTAAGTTAACCATTGATTTGATTAGTTTGATTGGTCTGCTTGTGATGTCACTACATTTTCTGATTTTGGTTCCGAAGTTTGCCATTTGAACCATTTTAAACAATGGCCAAAAACTGAGAAAAACAATGCAATCATAATACCCTGTTATCATCCTTTAGGACTTGCACTGAATAATAATTTCTCTGTTGACTCTCATCTTTTGGCTTTCATGACACATTAATTTGTATTTTATCACAACAGGCAAATGCCCAAAACACTTCTAAGAATTTTCCCACAAAATCATGGTAAATACTGTAAAATGATAATGTGACCCTGTTCATCATTACAACCATCACCATATTAAATGACCACAATTAAAAGATGTGTCACCCTGTTGTGTTGTGCAGTCACGGTGTAAGCTTAGATCACAGTTGTCTGCCAGCTAAAGTGAGAAAACACTCCCCAGATATAGTAATGATTAGATTAGTAGCCAACTAAATTACAGAGAAAATGTGTCTTTCAGCAAAGCATCAAAAAGATGCTGTGAAAACATTCAGAATTGCAGATAATACTGACAGACCTAATTAAGCTGTGGGTGTTGTGTGGCACTAAATGAGCTGGCTAAAGGGTCTAAATGTGAGGCTGCTGTAATGTTGCTGTCGTCTTTGCACAGTGTGTGATTATCTAAAGCACAGGCCAACAAATTAAAGTGTTTTTGCCTGTCATTTGAGCGGGTCTGCCACAGAAATTCACCACATAGTTTAGCATGAGCAGGAATGAGGACGAATCAGTTGTGAATTTTTCTGCATCTACTGTTGATTAAACTTTTTGATGTGTGATTAATTTAATATATTACTCATATAATTTATATCTCCTTGTTCCTGTCCTTCCACATTATTGATGCGTAATTTGTGTCTGATATGAGAACAAGATTAACGACCCTTGAGAGTGAAATATTAAATGATCCAGATGCAAATACTCTGTATGGATGTGGACACTTTTTGTAATTCAATTCAAGGGCAGAAATTAGACTTGCAAAACTTCACCCATACACAGGGAAATTACACCAAGATCTACCCTTGCTGTTAGTGGCAAACAACTGGGAAATGAAACATGCACCAATAAGAAAGGACCATCAATCTAATGGGATTCTCCTGCATATTCTCTCTATTTCAGTATTGCCAAGCTCTCGCTGGGGGATAGTCAACACAGGAATAGCTTTCAGACACTTGAGCGTGCACACAGGAGAACTGCAGCTCCAGATCCCACATAACAACCATTAGTGCATGTAAAACTGCACAATGAATATCCTTTTTAATTTTCTATAGAAAGAATAACAGTTTGTGGTGGAATCGTACAGAAATAAAATACGGCGAAAAACCCAATCAGCTTCATTAGACACACTAATGGCCTCACTTAGTGATCACAATGACAATGACTCTGGCATTAACTTTGCTTATTAAGGCAATTCAAGTCTTACTGTGATCAACACACACCAGCTGAGATGAATAAAGAATCATGACCCACTTTTATGACATTTCTGTACCACACATTCATTATTTTTCATACTCAAGCCTATTAAATTCATGCATCACATTGTGGTACAGATATTTTACTCGAATTTCTTTTATGGTTAGGCACTTGAGGTGTCACCAAAAGTCACCCAAAGCAAAACTTATTTTCATTCAGTGCTAAAATGGAGCTTGAGAAGCAAAGGCAGAATGCGGCGCTTTCTGTGTGTGTGCTCATTTGTGCTGGAAAAGAAAGAAAGTCTAGGCTTGGATGACAAATTTAGAGGAGGGAACATGATTATGGAGACACTGGCAGCACTGGTTGTCACTTCTGCGGTGCTTTAAAATACAACCACTTTTTCCAAACCCCTGACTTTTTAGATAGAAGAGAGCTGTTTACATATTATAACTAAGAGTAATATATGGATCAACCGTTTGACCTTCTTGCTCCTTTAGTAGTGCAGATGGCGCAATCATGTCATGTTGTGCAAGATGAAAGTCCAGTAACCTTTGCATCTCTCTTGCTCTGAGCTACAGAGAGACATCCAGGGAATGAGATATCTAAAGGAAAAGTGTGGGCTGATGAGTGAAATCCACCAGTATGTCTACAGCTGTCCGAGTGTGAAACATTAGGCAAGAGCAGGGCTGCAGACCTGGATCTGATCTGGAGCTGGATCTGATCTGGAGCTGGAGCTGGAGCTGGAGTTTGAGCTGAGCTGGAGCTGGAGCTGGAGCTGGATCTGATCTGGAGCTGGAGCTGGAGCTGGAGCTGGAGCTGGAGCTGGAGCTGGATCTGATCTGGAGCTGGAGCTGAAGCTGGAGCTGAAGCTGGAGCTGCGTTTCCAGCATGTAAAGTATTTTTCCAATATTACTATAAAACATTTTAAAAAGTGCAGAACATACAGAAGTGTACATTTTATTACAAGTATTATAATATAATATAATATAATATAATATAATATAATATAATATAATATAATATAATATAATATAATATAATATAATATAATATAATATAATAATTAATAATAAGACATAATCAGTCAGACGACTTAGGCTGTACTCAAGAATAGACCAGAGACTAATTGTTTCCAACCTGCTCCCAGCGAATGATTGTTCAGCCTCATTAATGTCAACACCTTCAGCAAGAGAGTCAGTGAAAGTGATGCCACAGTGTAACTTCACAATGCATATTATAATGTCTAAGTGTGAGTGTGATTGTCGTGATTATTCTCACCAGAATACTGATCTGACGTTTGAATAAAAGATGAAAAGTAAGGCTACGAGATGGATTAAATTGTAAAAGTTTCCTTTCAGGTCTGTGTGGAAACTTGCTCACAGTATCTGTCATTTTTAAAACAAAACCCATTTGAGGATTATCTCATTACTGTTTGGGCAGTGAGCTCTATTCAGTATTTTTTTTTTCCATTATGATTTTCTGTCAGCATCTGAGACCAGCTTTAAACTCACTGCAAATGAAATGATGTCACCACCCACAGTCTGAGTTAATTTGACAGCACTGAATGGAGAAAACATGAACTAAAACTGAGGGGAAAAAAAAACATTTATGCACACAATTGAAAATTAATGAGAGGACTTTTGGAAATAGAAATAACATGTGCAAAACACTCAGTCATCGCAGTTGGTTGGGTTTACTGTTCATCGCTTGTCTGTTTTTTGATGGAGATGATCGCATCTTTTAGAAAAGAAAGTGAGATTTGATTCGATGTGTTCAGAGTTTAACACATCTCTCCAGACAAACAAAATGGTTTCTGACAGCTGGGAATATATTGAATCTGAGGTCAAACTACAACCTGTCAGTGTAGACTTCCTGTAGGAAATGTATTTATATTCACAACTGAAATCAACATTTTGTCGCTCTAACATGCGCTGTACATCTACACAATACCATCTGTCATGCTGAATGTGATTTCATCATTTTAGCTTCATGGCATCCCAAGTCAGCTGCTAAAGTGATGATCATTTGGTCGCTTTTGCAGCTGTCCTAAAATCAGGGGAGTGGAAGTGGTTTTATTGCTTTCTATGTGCTTGACACAATCATAAGCAAAATAGACACTGAAATTAAAATGTGTGTGTCCAACCTGTTTGATGAACGTCAAAAGGATATGAAAAAACAAACGTGAAACCATGAAAATAAGTTACAAATAAATATTAGCTCAGAGCAACTGAGCCCAGATGGAAGAAGAAAGAATCCATATTAATATTCAGCAAACATTTGCATGTTAATTACATGACACTGTCAGTCATGGAATTCAGTCGTGCAGATGCTCTGAGAAAAAGGTTAGAACATAACTATCATCATTACTTTGTTGCATTATACCTTTTCATTTGCAAACACAGGCAGATTAGAATGAGGTGTTAATTGTTGTCATATATGCATCTAGTTGTGTGAAGATTTTATTGGTCACAAGGCTTCACATCCATTATTCATTATGACACCTATAAATATAGATCACAAAAGTGGAATACATGACTTAATGTGTGTTATAAATAACAGTCTGTACAGGCCATATATGTACACACCAGCCTTATGTGTTAACCTGCACTATCCTTGTTTTTTTTTGTTTTGTTTTGTTTTGTTTTTGTTTTTCTTATGATTAACATGTTTTGTCCATAGTTATTTAATTTTTGTTGCAAAAATGTTCAGTTATTACTTTACTTGTCTACTCGCTACTGATAGTCTAACCCTATGGAATAACTGGGTAATGTACTTTTTTACAAATTTGATATGACTTAACCTACTGCAGGATTCATACATAAAAACATGTTTCAACAGATACTGCCTGTTGTTGATTATACTGATTAGTCTTTATATTTGTCTAAAATTGAAATGAAAGCTGGAGGTAAATATAGCTTTTGTTGTTATCAACAGTTTAATCTGCAAATCAGGATTTGTTCCTGTGTGTTATCATTTATCATTGAACATTATTACAGCTTGTTATTAATTATTTGTATTCTTACATTGTATTAAATGAAAAATATATAACCTTGACATGTATATTTATCTGTTTAAATATTAATAATCTATACATAATGATGAATTTATGGCTGTTTACTATTTAAAATACAAAACAGAGGATGTTAAGGTAAATTAATATCAAACAGAATACATAATCTCAAATCCCTTTTCCCATATGCAGAGATTGCCAGTGGCAACATCACCTGAAATATAAAATCCCTGCCTTCCAACTCAGATCACTCTGTCCATTTGTCAATATCCCATGCCATTTTAGCTTTCAAGGGCACATAAACGAAAGGTTGAGCGCAGACGTTGAACCTAATTATGCTGATGGTTGGGGGACTCTAAAAGCCGTGGGTCATTAGCTCTCATAAAGGTCTACATGGCGTCCCCGGAGTGACGTTCTGCTGAGGACAGGGAGATGCAGCTGATGCATTTTTATTATAGAGTCCACATTCACAATGACTGCAGAGGGAGGGAGGTCGATAAAACAAAAGCTCGGAGAGCATCAGGAGTGTATTGTTTTTTGAACTGTCAGGCCCGCTATCACACATTTATATTGAATCTACAGTGTGCTCTGTATGCAGGCCCGTATCGTATATCTGCAGAGTAAGGCAGATTTCTTGCAGCAGTGCACCGAAGAAATGAAAGGCACCTAAAACTAGATAAAATATTAGACTTACAAAGTGTGCTCTGTTTGTCTTCTTTAACACTAACATATTTTCTACTTCGGCTGAGGATTTTTACTTCAGCTTGTACAAATACAACTCATCTGGATGACATAATTTAGAAGAGAACAGTGCTTCAATTATTGCAGTGAAATTCACTCCAGTGTACTTTCTTTAATTTGTAAGCCTTGTGCATTTTTGGAGCTGGCTGTTCTTCTGCAGGACACGCATCTATCTCCTCCACACAAAAAGGCTTGATTTTTTTCAGTCATCACTGTGCTTTCGATAATGTAGTTTAATTTGAGGCAAGACAGAATCCTGGCATGCAGGTAAGGAATGCTTCTATTTGACTAGTCTTGATTCCAGTCCATCTTTTTTTTTTCTGGGACCTAAAACAAAGCATGTGCTGGATATGAGCCACTACACAGGCAAGCTGAAAATGATCTTTAGGCAAGCAGCAATCCTGCAAGGGATTCAGGTGGGGAGAGTAAATGGAGCTCATCTGCAAAGCCCACATTGTAAAACAAATCAGCAAAGGTTTCAATCAAATGCCCTAGCTTCCACTGTGTAGGCTCCTATCCTTTTAATGGATCTGCTCCACAATTTAATGGGTTCGTTCTTGGCCCATGCCTTACACTTCCACCAAATTTCCTGAAAATTAGTGTGGTGTTTTTGCGTAATACTGCTGACAGACAAATAAACAAACCAAAGCACATAGGCGATCCTATTACTTCCTTGGCAGAGGTAATGAAAGGTACCACAAGTATAAACCCAGTGCAAACCGGGGCCCAGTGATCAGTAATAAAGGGTCTTTATGCACAAAGAAATGACAGTTAGCACAGTATGTGTAGCCTCAGTGGACAAAGGATATGGAAAAATATAATCACATATTTAACAGTTTACATTGATTTAAAGCAACGGAGAAAAAATACATTAATGCATTGTGAGAGTAAGGAAATCTATTTTAGTCTAATAAAGTGCTTTAAGCTGTTTGACCTTATGACTATACCACTGGTGAGAAGCGGGTTACTTCTCTGACTCTATTTTGTCTTTTGACATGATTAGGTCAATAAAACCACACAAGAGACTCTTAAATTAAGCCTGTCCCACATGTATAAGTAATAGTTCCTACATTTCTGTGCTTTATTCCTTTTCTCTTTTTTTGGTGCATGACAAGCATAGAAGACAATGACATATTCCCAAAAGCAATCCTTTTGTTAATCTGCATAACTTCAATTTTCATAATTGCTTTGCTCAGATGAAACTGCAGGCACCTGCCCAGCAGCACTATTTGGCTTCTATTGCTTCATGCTTTCCAAGCTGCATTCAGGCTAGTGATTTTTCACACTTGATTTTAAAGCTAAAAGAAAAAAAAAAAAAAAAAAAAAAAGAGGCAGACTTGTAAAATATTCATCCCCCTGTTTTGCATAAGTTGCATCTCATTATCAGCTGTGCGTGAGGTTGCATATTTAACAGATGTATTAACAGATATTGTTAATTTGATAGCACATTCTATTTCCTCAAATTCTGCACTTTGTTTATTCTCATTTCCTGCCGTGTCAAAAGGTTAGACACCCCCCTAAAAAAAGAACAGGTAAAGAAAACTTAAAGGTTGCGTGCAGTAGGTGTGAAGCTATTTTAATTGATTCAACACCCCTTGAGATAAAACTGGAGAACAGTTTCAGGACAGGCTAAAATAAGTAATGTAATGTAATCATTTCCAACCCTCTCAGTGTCCTAGAGTTGATGTAAGTTCACTAAGTTTTAAAGTACATGATTTGTGCACATTACATTTAGAGCATGGCACCAGGTAAAGGGCAGATAAATGAAATATTTATCACTCCCTGTTTGAAAGGTTGAAGTTTGTCCTTGTTTATATGAATGCAGTTATGCCTACACCTGTGACCTCAACCAGCTCAATTAATCTGAATAAAAAGTATGGAAGTTAACTCATGGGACTGAGTAACAGTTGGTGTTTGAATTTGATGTATTGGTAATTTTCTTGATAAATTATTAAATGATAAGATGTGACAAGAAGACCTTGAGAAACTGATTTTGAGGAGTTAAAGGGAATAGCAGTGGATAATAAAGTTAAACGGGGAAGCTCTGAGACCCTTTGTAAATAATGTGCATATTGTTACACAGAAGACCTGGGATCTCTGAGCTAAAACATTAATGTGAGATGTATTGCTCACACACCAGTTGTGTTACTGATGAGATGTACAACACAGAGGATGCAGTGCTTTGCCATATTGCTGACAAGCTGCTTTACTTTATCAGGATGCATGAGTCTGACAGTTTATTGTGTACATTGTTGTGTAGCCATGCATCTGCCAGCTTCAGCCGTCATTGTGTGACTAAAAAGATCCCAGCAAGTGCCAGCTGGGAGATAAACGCAGCAACATCTGAATTATTGACGAAAGTCAGAGGTATCTTAATTTTAATGACTTTGGACATGAAGGGAATTTGAAGATTGTCATCCCTCTTTTCAAAGCAGGGATATAAAAGCATCATCTAATTTAACAATGAGCTTTTCTGATCTATTTTAGAAACAGTGGAGATCTCACAGCAGTTGAGGCTGTGGTGAATGCTGATTCTGGTGGATGTCCAAGATACAGCAGCCACAACATTGTGTTGCCATGTAGAAAGGGATAAAATGTTATATTACATTTAAGTGCTTGACAAATGCAGCCCATTACCTAATACTGATAACAGCTGACATACCAGGATGGTGAAACGGGTACACTTGTACCAAATCAAATGTGGGAAATGTGTCACATAATACAGTTCCACAAATCAGACTTTTTTCTGTGAAATATTTAGACCTAAT
Organism: Sphaeramia orbicularis; assembly: GCF_902148855.1. Taxonomy (NCBI): domain Eukaryota; kingdom Metazoa; phylum Chordata; class Actinopteri; order Kurtiformes; family Apogonidae; genus Sphaeramia; species Sphaeramia orbicularis. The sequence continues at coordinate 32,806,790 of NC_043961.1, read as the reverse complement.
TTCATCAGCTGAAAGGTGTTTACACCAGTGACTATTAGTAGTAACTTGTCATGCCGCACCAGATGTGTGGCAATATACACTTTGAAATGCTCTAGTTGGTTATTAACATCTAATTCTGTGAACGGCAGACAATTAAGCAATTCAGTGGAGCTTCTTGATAATATATTTTGTTAAATACCCGATTTTTTGCTTTGTTCATTTTTATTTGTTCATTTGTCTATCACTATTGATGATACTTTTTTGTGACCTATTGCTTTATGATGCATGAAATACTTAAAATAATAGTTTGGTTGTAAAAGCCAAATTTCCCCGTAGTATTGTGTTACTATTGTTCTAAGTTTTTTTTTTTTCTTCTTTTAATCCATGTAAGCTTTTGCATGATGCATGAAAAAGACACTATTTTGATGTGTGCAAAATCCTCGAGCATTTCACAAATGTTTTTTTGTCTCATGTCTTTGCAGCAGTTTTACATCATTTGATAAATGGTGATAACTTTCACCAATCCTCTGTGACTTGCAAATTAGCACTAGTTGTTGGATGTGAAATGAGAATTGATCCCTGAGTCTTGCCAGTCTTACAATCTGTTAAAAAAAAAAGAGGGGGGAGAGATGTTTTTCTTCAGAAGGGCACGAATAGTGTCTTTTTAGAAAATGTTCTGAGATGCCTATTTTTCTGTCAGGTTTGAAAGGAGACATCAGTTTCCGTGTGCAGAACAGGAGCTGCTACGGTGAAGCCGCACACAAACAAAGGTGCTAAATTTGTGTCTTTCTCCTGGATATCACTAAATCACTGTCAAACAGTAATATCACGCTTAATTATGTTTTACCCGCTTTCCCGCTGTACACATAGTGGGTGTGAACAGTCTTCATTGGAGAGTGGTTACTAGTGGTTACTGGTGCTGAGTGTGAGACTACACACACTATACACTGACATAGAGTGAATTATAGATGCTTTAATATGCCATATTAAACATGTTGACACTCTGACTATATATTCTGAATTTCTTGGCTATTAAATCACCCATCCTTTATTTTTTGCTGGGATTTGCTGGTCGTCTTTGACAAATGAATCTATTATCTTCTTCAGGAGCTTCACTGATGGTCCTAGGTGGTTTGAACTACTGCAGTGATTAATGGCAACATGAATTTTGCAGACACCCTCTACTGGCTTCAAATAGTAACTACTACAGCCTCAAATCATTCAAATCATAACTCTCTCTCTGCTGAGCCCTACTCTATCTTTTTTTTTCTTTATCTGTGACCACCCAAATCTACAACTTTCCACATTTCTCTCATTATCTCCACATTATAGAAACATATTCTCCATCCATGAAATCTGGGTCAACTGCACCACCACATTACATCACAGTAAAGCCTTTCTGCATCTGAGAGTACAGTAATACTTTGATGAATCTTGTAATTTGCACATATGAGAAAACTGTATAATCATTAAAAAAAAAAAAAAAATCACTGTAGAAATGCAAAAGAGGGCAGCTCAGTTAAAACTTTGCAGAAACTATAGTATTTCATGTTATTTTTTTGATCAATATCCACCAGAAAGGTCATGTAAAAATTGACAGGCAGATATAACACACAGTGAAAATCCAAAAGAAGGGATTGAGGACGTCTTAAATAAAACCATGCATTCATCTGTATTAGAATGCAACAAAACATACAAGATATAAAATCAGCTTTGTATTCTTTGTAATGAATTAGATTGTCAGTCATACAGAAATTAAAAAGTCAGTGACTGCCAAGGCAGCAACACACATTCATAATAGTTGCCAGAAACGTCAAATGCATTCAGTAAATGGGCTAAAACATGCACAAAGCTTGCATGCATCTTTAATCTGCTGATCAGAAACCCGTACATTTGATTTTTATCATAGCCTTCATAGCTTTTCTGATCATCATCCAACATTTTCAGCTCCACTAACTCAACCAAAATGCATTTAACCCAGTCTCAAAAGGAAGAGCAGTGTGATAAAGTTCTCCACCAAATACATCCCACACACTTTTACAATTTTTCTTAATTGCAGTTCAGTACACGGGTTTTTATTCCCCAGTTATTAAAGTGCAGGAAAAGTTGGCATGAAAATCAAATTCTCACAACAATATTTTCCATCTATTTTAATTCCAAAAGCAGATTTTACAAAAGGGACAAATAAAAACTGTTAATGTGGAGAAGAGGGTTACGAACCCTCTCTTTGCAGCTTTAAAGTGCCTCTGTTTTCAGCTCATTCTGATCTGACAGACACTCCCGACACCTGCTTTAATGTAGAGTGGATTCAACACTGTAACATGACAAAGTGATGTGGGGAAATAGAGGACAGACCAACAAAAGATAAAAGTATTTGGGAAGAGTAATAATGGTAAAAATAGCTTTTGATTGAATAATGTAAGAGATCGAGAATCAGATAAATTATATATGGTCATAGCCTGAATTGCATTACATAATTGATGCACACAGTCCTACATTATGTACCGACTGTCAACATGTGAAATGTGTTTGAAAAAAATGATACAAGTGTGATTCTCAAACCACTTAAGGGCAAAAAGGAAGGAGCAGCCCATGGGACAATACTGGTGTCATGGCTGGACTCGCATGAATCATATATATCGCTGTTTTATTTTTTTTTTTTAATCCAAAGCACAATTTAAGTGTCGGAGAAAGTGTTAGGATGCCTTTAGGGTCTCAGTCCCCAATGGGTGAAAAAGATTAGAATGTCAAATGTCACAGCACACATTACTAAAGCCTTGTGAAAAAAAATTGCAAGAAATAAAGTGGGAAGTAGAAGCCTAGTTTGGGCTTCGAGGGTTGGAGACAGAAACTATGGTGGTCATAACTTCCATTTTGTTGATTGTGTTTGCAGCTATCATGGTGCATTGATTGGAACATGAGCGGAATACAGTTCTCTACATAAATGTTCATTTTTTTTTGGATAATTACTGTCCCATCACCTGCTTTTCAACTTGATATGACAAAGTGTGACATTAATGCAACTCAGTGCTACATTATTAATCATCATTTTTACCCATTTTCATTATTTCACTTTCTAGAGATCTACAGTGCATTGCAGGGAGGATAAAAAAAGTGCAGCCACAAAATTAGGCTGTGAAGCATCGGATAAAGAACTCCTTAGCTGCATTGTGTGAATAGTCCTGTTTTCTATCTCTCAAGTTGTCAATGATTTCTGCTCATTGATTATTTTTAGATGCAGAGGTTGCACATTCCCAATAAGAAACATGATTTGCTGAGGTGGTAGTAACTAAGGTGTCACTATTGATTCCCTTTTGATTATCTCAAGTTAATTGAGGAATTCTTATCAATAGTGTCATCACAAGGTGACATCTTCAGATTAGGGTACATTCAGGTCATCTGGAACATTGTTTTTGGTAGGTGATTTAGACAACCACCTAAAATCCCGATGACTAGCTTTAGAGTTACTTTTCCTCCTTTTTTATGGATTGCTGCTATATTTTTGCAAGGAAAATATGTTGCAGACGAAAAATGTTTTAGAAATGTAAGGCTTTCAAACACATCACAATCTATGAAGTCATTCTAAAGGCATGCTCAGGTAAAATGGGACAAATAAAGCTTTAAAACTTTCTTTGAATATGAGCAACCACCAAGCAAGTTTCTGCATTGTCGCTGTATATGACCTTCATGTGAAAAGAAGAAAAACATCATTGTGAATGGTTTAAAATGACAGTGTGATGCAGAAAGGGAGGGCAAAATTCTACATTTTGGCCTCGAACATCTTGAAATTCTCGGCAGTTGTTGTAAAAAAAAAAATCAATTTAGTGCATATTTTGAGTGACTAAAAGTTTTCTGTACTTCTGTATTGTAACACTTGGAAGATTAAACTAGATACTTTTTGTCCAGTTTCACCCAAAGCCATCAGTTTGTCACTCTAAATACTTTTCCATAAAGCAAACGGTTTGATTATACTGTAAGTCAAATACAAATAAACCTCAACCCATTGTTGTCCTTGTCTGTAGTCGAATGTTTGTCTATATTAGGTCTATGTTTAAGTGTGTTTGGGTTTATGTTGGAATTGTATGTCGTGAGCAAAGAAAAACTGAAGCCAAGTTCCTTGTGTGTGTTCACATACTTGGCCAAGAATTTTGATTCAGATTCTGAAATACTCAAATGCAATCCAGTTAAAACCTCATTGTTTTACCTGTAATTCTCCTCTTGCCTAGATGGACAATGTCACCATGTTTAGTTCTAGCAATCTACATCTTAGCTTTGTCCATTGTAGTCTTCTCAGACAAATCCAAAAATGATTGTAGCATGTAAAGCAGTGGTTCCCAACTTTTTTTGGCTCATGACCCCATTTTAACATCACAAATTTCTGGCATCCCCAGACATTCAAAACAGTTTTTGGTTTTTTTTGCTAAATTTAATTTGTTTTTGATCATGTAATAGTTTGCTATACTATGTTGCAAATAAATGTTCATTTTAAACGACATTTTAGTCTATATAATGTATATTATTATGGACAGAGGCAGAAAAGCCAGGTGTAGATTACTGCACAAAGTGAGAATTTTATTTTCCTTAGTCAGGATATGTACAGTCAGTCCAGCTTGGATTTACAAGGCTGACAATTAATACTGAACAAACAAGAACTCAAACTATGAATTATTAAAGAGCTGCAGCATCTGAAACCGACCACAATGAACATTTGACAGATAACCAGAACCACAGTGCTTCAGTTTCAGCTTCAGTTTGTCATGTCTTTTATGTATTGGGATTGTCTCTGTCAACTCAACATATATTTTTTATTAGTAAGTTTTTAATTAAAAAAAAATTTTTTTTATCAATTACTTGAAATTTCAGGCGACCCCATTTGAATTCCAGGTGACCCCACGTGGGGTCCTGACCCCAAGGTTGAAAAACACTGATGTAAACGATATTATAACAGCAATACATAACTGCTAATATTATAAGATCCCAAAACAGAAAACCTTATTTGTCCCATTTACTCTTGCATATAGATGTTGGCATGCTGCATCTGCTGCAGAACAGTGTTGGAGTACTAATCAAAAAACCACTCTACTGTGTTTACAGACAGAACAACACCAAATCAGAAAATATTCAGAAACTTTTGTTCAGGTTAATTACACTTGATCAGTCAGAGAATACTCAGTCTCAGGTGTGGAGCATTGTCTGCCACGACAGTGTTGTGGAGTTTACACGGAGGTAGAGCAGCCTGGAGGATAGTAAGAGGATGCCCACGAGGCTGTGGGGGCTTTGAAAAGGTAGGCATTCTGGAGAGGAAGCAGATGGCCTACATTAAAAGCAAAGGGCCCTTGTGACTGTCCTCAATGGCCCTGCAGAGAACTGGGTAATTAAATGAGAAATTGAATCAGATTCCTCAAATTAAATGTCCAGCTGGATAGTTCTCCAAGAACACCACCGACTACACATTTACCTAGGGGAATGTTACCGGTGGATGCATAATTCTCCTATCAGTACACACTCCAACATGATGATATTCCAGGTGATGATTACTGCTAAAGTATTCCATTCACAGTTCTGCCAGCAGGAGGCAAAGGGACATCACTGTGTGGCCACAGAGGGTCATTTTACTAATGGGACCTGGGAGGAAGCAACACAGTGAGATAACAGGATGAGGCTTGGATTCAGTGGATCAAGCAAAGGAGGCTGTTACAGCATTTTCATGAGCGAGTGAGACTGTTGAAATAGAATAGTATTTCATCATGTTTTATGCAACATTTAAAAGAGGCAGTGGGATCCAGAGTGGACTCGGTGACATGACAATCTGACATAAGCCATTGATTTCTGCAGTCATCCTTATCACCACGGCATAGACAGAGACAGAAACCACCCTCTGGGTCCATTCCCAGTCATTTTGCATTCAACAAATCCAAGAAGAACCGCCCCCCCCCCCACCTCCTCCTCTCCATCCCTCCCTCCCTCCCTCTCTCTCCGGTGCCCCCGCCCCGTGCAGGCTCCTTCTCACACGCAGCCTGTCCAGTAGGATGGGACCAGTAGCCAGATATCCATGCATGCCTGACCGCTAGTCTACTTCCTGGATGGAAGAATGGGACGTTTCCAGCACCACTTTTCCTCGCTTTGCCCTTCGTCACGGATAATCACTTAATAATGACCACGTGTAATCAATATTATTCGACCACTTTTTCCTGTAGTTAAAGACAGCGATTGATCGCCGATTGACCCCCTCTACACTTCGGGAATGTCGCTATCTGGAAGCCCGGTACAGGCACGGTGGAGTCCCGCAGATTTTCAACTGTTTGTGCACGGTCGTGGTAACGTGCGTAACGTTTTATTCCTCGAAGCAAAAAGCAGCCTGAGCTCGGACTGGAGGCGAATAAATGAGTCTTTCTAAAAAAAAAAAAGCCCAGTGACTCGCAGCCTGCCCGCTAACCGTACTTTGATGCTCTGCCTTCGTGGCTGCTGTGTCAACTTCCATTTCAGCTTCGGTGGTGTGTATGTGATTTTTTATACACAAGAAGAAAGACTTAAAAAACTTTGTCACCCGCTGCCTTCTTGTTGCTCTCGATGAGTAGTCTAACATGCGGAGGATACGGGACCAGACTTGTTGGTGGATTTTATCCTTACTGTTTTTAACCTTGCCCAAACACAAAGACTGTCATCCTGGTAAGTACTAAGTGCAAAACACGGGTTAGCTTCAGTTGGTTTAGCCGAACTCTAAGTAACACTGTCCCCTCCTTTGGTTCGGCTTTGGGTCTTAAAAAACCAAGGACAAAGACCAGTTTAACGGTCGACTGAGACGTTTTCACAGACAGTTCGTTGACGTTTCCTGTCGCCGTTAACGGTTCGTGGGCCGTACTTTACCGTCTTCGTTTAGCCTCCGTGATTTGTGCGCGTGTTATTGATTAGTCAGTTGGCGCAAAGGGCCCCGTTTTAACGTCGGTGTCGGTTCTGGTCCCTTCACTGGTTTTATTCACACGGACCCACAGATTCGTCAGTCTGTGGAAATTCCTGCGAGCACTTAAGAAATACAAAAAAAAAAAAATCAGCTACTCAGTGGAGGTTATTAGTATGCGCTTTTTTTAAATGCAGGCTCCGCGGAGGATTCACGGTCATTTGCGCCGGTGTTTAATGTGTAGTTGTGGATGTTTACGAGGTGGCTCAAGTTTTATTCGGGGTTACTGTAGTTGTTGTGGACTTGGGTTCATTCGGATGTTGTATTCTGTGTCTATCATGTGCGTAGGTCGAGGCGAGGATGAAGGCAGAGTTAGAGCTGCATGTATGAGGGTCAGTTAATGCCACTGGCACACACACACACACACACACACACACACACACACACACACACACACACACCTCACATATACACGCACACGCACATACACACACACATCACACACATCCATCCGACCACGTTGCACCAAATCTGTATTTATCTCGAATCTGCTACCCACAGATTAAGCCCTTAAAAAGTTGATAGGTCATAAATAATGACAGTCTAGTGATAAGTACTGCAGTTACCCCAGCTTATGTGTGAAATCAACTAAATAACGTCAAATTTTTGCAGTTTTAAACCAGAGGTGTCAAACTCATTTTAGTTCAGTTCACATACAGCCCAGTATGATTTCAAATGTGCCAGACCAGTGAAATAATAACAGTGGAAAAATTACAATTCTGAAAATGTTTACATCTACAAGGTATCCTTTAAATATGTGAATAACGTGAACACTAAGAAACATAACTGCAATTTTAACAGTATTATTCCTCATCTTATAATGTACACATGTGGATTACAACTTACATTCAGTACTGGATCTACAAAATGCATAAAATATTTAGTAACAAGCAAAATATTGTTGAAATTGCATTCACGTCTCTTAATATACAGTTTGTCCCATAAGTCTCCATACATAGGAGACATAATACATATGGTTCTAACATGTATTTCTTTATATTTCTTCTTTATAGTTCTTCAGCAGTGGAGGACACGCATTGAAATGTGTTCCCGACAAAATGGCAGTCATATAGAGCATATTATATAAATAAAAATGGTTTATGTCAAGAAATGTTTATTTTTCCTATGTATGGAGACTTATGGGACACCCTGTAGATTCAAGATTCACTTTATTATCGTTCAAACACAATACCAATGCGAATACAGTGCAGAACGAAATTACGTTTCATCAACTTTTGTCATAGACATAAGAAATATAAAAACACCTTAGCAGCCAAAATCATGTCGCAAGAGCTTACAGAAACAATAAATAAGACAATAAAGCATAATATTGTTGAAATTGCATTCATGTCTCTTAATATATTTCATGTTGTTCATATTTGTTTAGGTTATTTGCATTTTTTACGAAAGGGTAGGTTGTTAATGTAAACATTTTCATATGATTGTACTTTTTTTACACCAAGAAAGAGAAAAAACTTGGAGTTGTCGTTGGTTATTACGATAGTATTTTCCTGGTATGACCCACTTACAATCAAATTGAGCTGCATGTGGCCCCTGAACTAAAATGATTTTGACACCTTTGATTGTTAGTATCTTAAGTGTTATTTGTGCATTTCACAAATTCATCCCACAGGCCAGATTGGACCCTTTGGCAGGCTGGTTTTGGCCCACAGGCCATATGTTTGACACCCCTGCTTTCAACAGTGCAACCACACATTTTAGCAATGTGATCACCCCAAATAATATGAGGGATTGTTAAACACTAAGCAATGTCACTGAAAAGGTCATATTTTTCCATATGGCTACCAGGGCATTTACTCTACTGTTGCTTGTAGCATTTCACTTACACAAGTTTATGATTTAATTGTATCAAAAATCCTACTGTGCCCATTGGTGGTGCAATAATAGCTTCAAAGATGCCCATTTTTTAGTTGTGGTTCATAGTCATAATTTTGTGGTGCATCTGATTGTAAATTATTGGGGGGAAAATGTCTTTTGCATCACTCAAATCACAGTGCAGTAATACATCGCAGTAACAGGGTGTTAACAGACCCTTAAAAAGTCTTAAATTTGTCCTTAATTAAAGTCTTAATTTAAGTTTTAAGTAATTGATAATTAATCCTTCAATCTGGCATACAACGGTCCTAAAAATTCCACAGACACAATAATTGATTATATGTTTGCCTTGGGAATCTTTGTAAAGAACTTATCAAATTTGTGATTAGTATTTAGCATTTCAGCATAATAGAGATAGAAATGAATGGAGCCACCGACGTGGGTGGAGGGGTTAGGGTACAAGTTTTAGCAGCTTGAATGTCAGTAACAGAAACGTTAGTCAAGGAGAAATATAAATGTAACATTAGCAGGACTGCAACATAGTTAAGTCTGGTTCAAAGCAATAGCCATGAAGCCCGTTGTATTGTTACTTTTGTGAACGTAAACTTAAAAATTTGGTCAAAGACACCTTCAGTTGTCTTAAAATGTCCTAAATCTGGCTTCTTCTAACCTGCAGATACCCTCAGTAATGTTAATTGTCTACAACGCAAACATAAAAATACGACTTGGATAAAAAAGTCAGACTCATACTGAAATGTGCTGCTTCTAGGTCCTTGGAGAATATCTCCTCCTGTTGGCCTCTCAGAATTGATGCATTCCATTTTTTTATCGTATCTTAGCCATAGAAAATCATTCTTTGCAAAGGGCAAATATTTTGGTCTTTTTGCACATGGCAGAATCTGGTTTTAGAGTGAAATCATCTCTGGTGATTATGTTGGGTCAGGATTAAGGTGTCTTAAGAGCCTTATTTGTTTTTTCTCCTGCACATTTCCAGAGAAGATGCATATCGGAGTCGTAGTTGCTCAGAGGCAGAGTAGCACAAAAAGTACTGCACATGGAGATAGACTTGTTAATATGCAAGATGCAGTTGGTATTTGTACATTCGTGCCATAGCTATTCTCCATAATTTGCCAGTGTGGCTTGATTTTTAGGGCTGTGTCTGCTGAGTTTGGCTGTAAGTAAGATAAAATTACTAAACATTAATTAACTATTTGTGTCAATCATTTATCATCAATTTACATTAAACTCAATTATTTTGACATTATGGTAACTGGTGTGCCCAAAATGTAGTCAGTGTTGCTGCTAGAAATGAACTGATCAGTTGATTTGGCCAATTAAATGGAGCACATAGATATTTCATAAGCTCTGCATTGGTTGGCTTTGGCTCTGATAGAGGCTGAAGGATAATATTAGGCTTCTCAACATGAATTACTGACATTTAGCAGAAAATCATGCCTACACCAAGAATCGCCTCAGATTTTTCGATGGTTAGTTTGATATTCGGTTGCAGATTTTTATGAATTTATTTTAGGATTTTTATTTATTTTTGATACATGAATACTTGCTGTTCAGTGATCCAATCAGTGATGTTTGTTTGTGGTGTTCATTAGTTTGGTTTTGTGTTCTTTTCAGCCTGTCTGCTTTCTAGTAAAGTCAAAGACCGTTCATTTCCGACTGAGCTGATTTTTTTCTTAGGGGCTGCTATCGCCTGATGAATCCAATCTGCTTTTTCCTGCTCAAAACTATTTTTATGATATGCGCATTTAAAAATCCACTGTGGATCGACATCTAGTTTCTCTTCCTCTTGTGGCAGTAATCATCCTCCATAGAGAGGCAGCAGTGATGTAACACATGAGAACAGTTCCTCTCTGAGTCAACCCCCTCTGCCCCAAAATCCCCCAGTTCCAGGCTTCCACGTCCTCAGTTTGTAGCTTTATTGACTGGTAGCCCCACAAGCCCCACACACAGCTGAGTGTTTTTTATAAGGCATGTCTCACCAGACCTCTGACATATAGCAGAAAGGCAATAGCTTGACTGGCAGACCGGCCAGTAGGTGGTGGAGGATAAAATCAGTTTAACTACTTGTACCCTGTTGTTCATGTTATGGTGTTTTCTGCTGTTTTAGGCTGCATGCCCTAAATCTTAGTTTGCAGGATACATAGTATTACTAAATCTGTGTGTTTAAGTTAACATGAAAATAAGAGATTCAACCACTGACATGGTGACTATTTTAATTTCTTAAACCACTGCATACAGGATTTAAAGCTGATACGATTGGCCTAATTTTCTTGATCTCTAAAAATTGTTTTTTCATGTTAGAGATGATAATCTACTCTATGTTTTATGTCACTAATCACAAGTAGAGTGGGGTCCTCTCTCCCCAAATACCCCCCTCCCACACACACACACACACACACACACACACACACACATCACTGTGCTGATGCATCCTGCAGGAGGAACACCAGGAGTTAGGGGGTGTTACTTTGAAATTGTGCTCCAGAGAAACCACTGTTTTAGAGCTGAGTAGTTGGAAGTGAAATCCTGGCGTGTGAAGGCATACCTTGTCAATAATTTTTTTACATTTCCTTGATAGCATCACTAAGTAGTGAGAAAATAATTGTGAGTTTAGGTTAAAAAGACCAAAAAAAAGAAATGCAGCTTCAGGCCACATGCAGATTAATTATTATTATTATTATTATTATTATTATTATTATTCATCTTCCGCCACATTTTCGCCGGCTAACTAGTCCTAGGGCTTTGTTGGTAATATACTGTTGATGGTAAGAGCTGGCCTATATAAACTGGATTTCAGAAATGCAAATAAAAATAATTGCTCATTATTAGAATGTATGTATTGGCCATTTTCTCTTTTAAATGAAAGTCCTTTATAAAAGACACAGTCAGTGCCAGCTCCAAATAGAATGTTGATGTGCACACTTGTTATTAAAGTTGTAATTGAGGTCCTGATGTACTGCTGTGCTAACACAACACCAGCTGTCTGGACATCACCGTTACTGGCAGCAGCATCATTATCATCAAGGGCCTTCTCTGCCTGCAATGTAACTGGTTCAGTATGTACAGAAGAACTTACACAAGATGTGAAAAGTATCTCTCCTGCTTCAGAATAGCATCACCAACATATGTTCAGTCTCGATCATAGACGGCCTCGGTGCGTTGTTATCTGTTGTCTTTCCACCAGCTGCCTCTTCCACCCACTAAATGGTCCAATGGGGAAACATCGCAACTAATCACTTTCACTCATAATTTGCTGTTTATCCTTTTGCAAGCGGTTTTTCCGTCCTTTTTATCTATAGTTCTCAAATTAAATGACAATCTGATGGTGTGTTTATGGACGGGGAAATCTTCCAACAATGAGGCATTGTCATTGGTTATGTACGATGGTGCCATCTTCATCGGAGAATGTTTACTGCAAACTAATGAAATGTTTAAAAAAGTGTTTCATTAGCACTCGAAAATCTCTGCCTTTCTTTTTTTTTCACAAGTTTGAGTGGTGAAAACAAAGTTTGTTCTGTGCAACAACACTTTTTTTTTTTTTTAATCTGATAATTATGACTAGCATTTAAATACTGTAAAATGCAAATGTACACGTCGAGTGCTTTAGGAGTCAGATGTTGACAATTACTTGTGTTTTTATTGCATGGTGTGAATTTCTTTTACCACTTTACTGTGAAGTTGCTGAGTGACCTTACTAATGGAAGATACAGTTTGTAAATGTTCTCTTGGTAATTTCTCAAGGGTTGGTAGATTTCTGCAGCCTCATGTTTACTTTCAGAAGTAATCATTATTTTTTTCATCATGTATCTAATTTAATGTTTATGACCACTCGTTTAAAAATTATGGGCATTGTCAGAAAAGCCTGTTCTGGAGGACTGAAATTTGTGCCTTTTGACATCAGAGTCATGGCAATTAAAACAGATGCAATGACCTGTTTCAATACTCAGTACTAGTTCTCGCAAAACAAGTGAGATGTTAGCTTGATTTTTGGCCTGAGAGGGAATAAGGACATATCAGAGGATCAAAATAAAATAGGAATCATAACTTCCAAATTATTATATTCATTTTCCTCCAACTCCAACCTTAACTGTTCTCATCAGGGACTCGATAATTGAGTTTTTGCTTTCTGAAAGCAGTGAAAATGACTAAATGGCTAAATTGTGATAAGTGCTTTTCAACTTTTCTTGTTGAAGAAATACAATTCAATAAACAACCTGTTTGTTTGGTGCAATCACAATTATTCATATTTTTTTAAACAAATAATGGACTTTGACACCCTTGTAAATGCTGCTTTTTATTCCTGTTTGGCTTCTCTTTGATTTTAACAAAGACAAGTGTTTTTGACTGATGTTTTATCTTAGCTTGAATGGATGGATTGAAAATGTGAATTGCCTCTAATACTGAAAAAAAAAAAAAAAAAAAAGGCAATGCTCTGACCATATCGCCCAGCTCTGCTGCTCTCTACATAAACACAATCAGAAGCTAATCAGTTGCTGTATACGTTTTTAATATAATTTATACTTAATAAAGAAGTCTCTTATATGTGTTTACATGTGATATTATGGAAAGATATTTTCAGGGTCATACATATATACACTCGCTGGCTCCAGAGATGAAGTATAAGCACTTAGAGGTTTATAGTAAGTGTGTCAGGCAGCACATTGTCAAGAGCAGCCCAGCAGACATTAGATGTGGGGCTGTCCTATGTGGAACTGCAAGCGTGAATATTGGTAGAATATTCCATTTGAATTGAGCTCAGCGTTATGAGAACAATAGCATATTATTTATGATAATTACAGTAATCTGACATTAATTGTGATTAAACTGTTTATTTGTTTAACTTATGTTAATCAAGGCAATCAGTCATCACTTCATTACTTGGTGTGTATGGTTGAGTTCACTCAGCCTTTCAGCCAAGATACTCCAAGCTGGTCACTGTAGCATTTTAATCATTCAGAATGACTCACAGCCACTTCACTCCAAATCATTTCATCTGTCCCTGCTGCATCCAACACACACACACACACACACACACACACACACACACACACACACACACACACACACACACACACACACACACAGGATACGAATAGGCCGGTCTGAAACAAGGGAGGAAAATTGCTGTTGGGGAAACTACTGCACTTATTTCCTGAGCTTCATGACAATGGTGATTAATGTTGAGGCAATAAGGCACTGTCACTAAAGGACATATACTCCTGCACTCAAGGACTTGGCCATATCAATAAATGTCCTGTGTCCTTCATTCGCCACATCCTCTTACCCCTTAAACAATCTTACTGCGATGTGATACTGTGTCAGCTTTACTTACAGCTGAACTGTCAGTCACTGCTGCCCTATGGAGAGTGGAGACAGTGGACCCTTCAGGCTGCCTTTTCCTGCATTGTGCTATTGTGGGTCAACAGAGCATGTGTTTGCTTTGTGCTCTTTGCTTTTTTTTTTTTTTTTTCTTCCTTTGTCGGTGCGATTGTCTTTCCTTTTTTTTTTTTTTGTCAGTGGTAAGGAAAAACAAAATCAAAACTAGGCTATCCTTTCCATGAGGCTCATTTACCCTGTCGTGAATTATGAAGATATAGGATTAGGCTGTGCTTGTTTTATCAAACTCAACATGCGCCACAGAATGCAAAATAAGCAGCTTCAATAATAGTCAAGTTGCATTTGATGAATTACATTTTAACCTCGGCATAAATTATTTCCTTGTTATCTTGAGCAGCCGTAGAAGTAGGTGTGCTACATGATGTGGAAGTCATACTGTTGTTGCAGTGCGTTAAGGTTACCTTAAAATTGAGTCACCAGTTTTGTTTAAATTGAGAGGAAATGCGAGGAAACTTGACAATATGCCATGTAAATCTGACAATCTTAGATCTTTGACATTAGCTGTTGTTCAGCACAGATATTTTTATGCAGACATTGTCAGTGTGCTACTTTTAAGCAGTCTCATTATTTAAATTTATGTAAAAGCTATATTTTGACATCATTCATTATGGATTTCAATGTCTCTTTTGCTCTACTGACGTGTTGTAGTCTTTAGTAAAGCCTCAAAGACACTGCCTTTTGAGGCCCATACTGAAAGTTATTTAAAAATTCTCAGAATGATAGATGTGCTAATGTTATTTAAAAAAAAAAAAAAAAATTTGCGCCACAAACTATTTAGGTCACCTTATATGTGGCTCCTGAAATATTACATTGTGTAGTGAAAAGTCAGTTTTTGTTGGTGCTGTTATGGATTTTGGCTCTGTATTGTCTAGTTTGGCAGTGACTTTTTAGGCTACTTGTCAGGTTTGACTGAGGCAGCAGAGAAAACACTGTTCTGTAATGGCGTTACACTCACTTTGCATTCAGGAAGACCGTAGCCTTCCCTTGTTTAAGTGGAAAACCAGCTGTCACTAATGCAGCACAGAGGACATAGTGGATCATTCAGTACCAACTCGCCCAGTGGTTTTGGCCACTATTACAAGATCAAATAGTGCTTTTTTTCCCACAAAAAAGATGAAAGAGTAATATTGTTACTACTTATAGTATTATGACTGTCAGATTATCCAAAGTGGATTTTTAGCTGAGGCTGAAATTAGCATGATTTAGGGCTGGGAAACATTGAATTAGTCAGATAAAGGTTTTGCTTTCTGAAAATGATCTAAAAAAAAAAAAAATTCCTCTTGAGATCTTTGCTGATCAACAAAAAATCAAAATGCAACCTGTTTGCTTTATGTAATATACTAACTGTGAATGTGTCTCTCCAGTCAGGAATGGAATACAGTTTTAGTAAGGACAATGTATTTTTTGAATTTTACTTTCATGTGTTTTACCTTCATAAATATGTTGGAGAGACAGGAAATGAGGGGGAAGAGAAAATGGTGGAATCAGTTTCAACAATGGCCATGGCGCGCTGCGATAAGGCCTTGGGTTATATGTAGTCTGTCATACCAGGTGAGCCACTGAGGAGTATTATTGAATCAAGCTCCATCTTCAGTTTATTTAACCAGAAAATAATCGATTAAATCACATATTGTCCATATCATACAAAAAAACCCCGAGAATTTATTTTTTGCCCATTTTACCTTGTTCTAGCAAGATCTGCATCACAGAGCTTTTAATCCAACCTAAAGCAAACACCTGTGTGCAAACAACTACAGTCATAAATGACAGTTGACTGATATTTTGGTTACACGAAAACAAAACTAGTGAGACTTTCATTTTTTGTGTACATTTTAGTATAATTAATTTGATAACTAAAATTCAACAACTTTTTACAGAACTACATTACATGCTTATTATCCTTAGGGTGTCTTGGATGTTCAATACAAGTTTTAAAATTATGGCAAAATAAAGAATTTGTGAGGCATATATAATATTGCAAAAATAATGAAAAGGACCAAACTGTAGTAAGTACTCTGAGTAGAGCCTTAGGGTTTTGCAAGGCCACATCAATTCACTTAAGTTTAGTCTAAGAAATCCATGACATAACCTAGGATGGTCTTGGTGAGTTGATATGGAAAAACACACTTATTATTTTAAGCACAAAAAGATGCTGTAAAGAATAAACTAGTGAATTAAGGATTTACAGTATGAGAGGAAGATTGTACTACACATAACATCATAGGGTGTTAAAATGCTTTGGAAAAGTGCATATTACCAACAGGAATAGGACCATTATAATAAGGGTCAGTCATTAGCATTCTAACCTAAATGATCAAAGCTTGTTTGTTATCAGGTAAACCTGTTAGCCTGCCAATTGCAAATTGAGTTGATATCCACTTTTCCACTCCAGTGCTAAAACCATTTCATTAATTTCATGTCATTTGTTTTTCCTCCCCAAGTTAACATCCTGTGACATCAGTCCCCAAGCTTTTTCCTTTGGGCTTAGGGAGAGATTGATGTTGTGTTTGTTTTCTCACACACTTAGACTGTCTCTCTGGGATCTTTGTCTATTTCTAGAAAAGGCCCCTAAACAACAGTGAAAGGGGGTCATCTGTATTTTATTGCATTATGAAAGACAGGAAAGCATTTAGTAGGCCCTTTCCAGGTGCTTGTATCTTAAAGCTTACTTTCTGATGTCTTACCGTTGGCCAAAATCGATTGTTAAAAGAATCTGTGGATTTTATAGAACAAATGGTGGCCGCTGTAAAAATTTGGCGTTGGCTAATTTCAGAGAATTCCAAGGGGGAAGATGTGCTGAGTTGGGTAGTTTTAGGAGCCAGAATGGGAGTTTGGAGACTACGCTATCGATCCTGTTGACATGCTCCCCTTTGGGGAATGCAAATGCTTCTGTTCTTCAACACAAACATCCAAACCCTCCTGGTAGTAGAACCCTAATTAACTAGGGATTTGAATACCATGGCCTTTTCCTTTGACATTTTCATATTTCAGAAAGACAGTGTTTTACGCTTCCTCAACAAAGACAACTTTCATATTTATTAGACAGTAATAGCAAAAATGCTTGACAAAGCAGTCAACAGTTGCATTAGTTGACTCTTTAAGAATATCACAAACAGAAAATGCAGCAGGTATTCTCCGACTGTTGATTCCTGGGTAATTTTAGCTGCAATGTCTTACAAATTCCTGCGTGTGTGCTTATCTGCCTAACACTGGTGTCAGCTGAAGGTGTGACAGCTGCTGTATGTTATTGTCGCAACTAATCTAAACCTCACAACACTAGTGTTTACCACAGCACTGGAGACCTATCCCCAGGTAACGGCTAATCACTCAGGGATTCCAGAGATCATCTGTCCCCCCACTTAACAGTCAGCGTGAGGCAGGTGAAAACTAGCAACTGCTCTTTCTGCCTCACGGTTCTCAAAAACAATCATCCGTGCTGCTGTAAGGTGTGTTCAGTTAAATGTTTTGTAAGCTTTGTGACACTGGTGACATAACAATAATATGGGAAAGTGAGTATTTGCATGGTTATTGCTCTCCTTTATACATATAAAAAATATCCTGCCAACAGCGAGATTAAAAGTTGTTTTTTTTATTTGTCAGTAAGAGGATTCAGAGGGCAGCACGGAGGACATTCAGCTTAGCAAAGGCAGGACTCGCCATTCTGCTCTGACTCATTGTTACCCTTTTATAAAGATAACAATTACTGATTTATAAATGTATATACTCAGCAAAGTACCAAGAATCCTAAAGGGATCTGTCAAAGCCTGGATTTTAATATTAGTTTGTGTGTATTGTGAGTGGTTGCTTCCAATTGTGCACTAAAAGCAAATCAGCTGGCTGGAGCAAGGGCCATGCAAGCGGGTCAGAGAGCTGCCTGTCCTGTGGAACACAATTTTTTTACTCCTTTCTTTCATTTTGCTGTCTTGTATTTCCTTCAACCAAAATGTATAAGCCCTAATAACTGGCCTTGCACACAGGCTTTGGCGCTTCAGCTGTGGTGTTGCTGCTTGATTAGAATCATTACCTTGAGTCACAGCCAAGCACTGCTCAATTGAATGTTGTTTTTCAGTCTTTGTTTGCCTGTGCTTTTGTGTGCATTGGATCTCATGTTTATTAGCCTTGGATTTGTTTTGCTGCAGATTTGACTACATGTAGGTGAGGGAATTGGTGCCAAGGTGACGTCTGTAAGTTTGATATGGACTAGGCGTGATTGTCTGTGTTTCTTCACAGTGCTGCTAATTGAACAGAATAAGGTACAGTTAGATTTCTTAATAAATAAGTATCAGGATGAAATGTCTGAAATCAAGGCTGAATGGGAGTGTGGATGTGGAGAAACTGTGGTCTTGACAGATGTACTCATTTGTCATGAATTATATGTAATTGCCTTGTAATCACTTTTGGATAATTAGAGGCTAGTTCATGATGACATGCCAATCGATTTCTAGCAACAAATCCCCCTAAAGGTGATAAACAGTGTGTTCTTGTGCTTTTGAGGAATCTTAAGTGATTTTGTGATGTTGTTTTTTGTCATGAATATCTCATTACGAGTGTTATCAGCTCACAGAGATATTAAATATTGTAAATCAAAGTGTGAAGTGTAAATTTTAGACATCATCTTTAGACCTAGCGTGCCATATGCTACTGCCAAATTGTGTCTTGAATTAATGTTTTTTTAATTAATATGTAAAAATGTATGTTGGTCAGCTGTAGACTGTTCTTTTTTACATCAGTTATTTCTTGAGGAAAAAAAAAAGTGATTTTTGCTTTGCGGTTGTTGTTTTGAAAAATATATAATGAACTGTGTCCAGTAAACATTACTTAGTGAGGCTACTAAAGAGGCTGTTATAGCGGTATCATGTGCATTGCTCCTCATGGTTTTATTTATCGTTTCTAAATTCAGCCTTCAAGTATTGATTAGAGTCTAACATCAAAGAGCATTTAAAGAGGAAGGGAGGAGGTCTGACTGCTTGTATGGCCGCAGGCAGGTTTCAAGAGCCTGTTTGGAAGTGATGCATGCAAAGTCCTAGTGCAGTGGTATTATTTATGGCCAATATCGAGTCATTTGACTAGTGAGCTGCAGGTTAGGTATTTTTCATCAGCAACAAGCAAATATTTCTACTGCTGCACATTTTTTCAGCTGTAAGATTCCATACGTGTAACACATTTGCAGGAGCATACTTAGCATTTTTTTTCTTGACATATTTGGTTTGACAGTCTCTTTTCTTAATAACCTTTCTGAAGCCATTACAGTGTATGTTTTCAGCACAGGGGGCATGGCAGTGATCGAGTCAGTAGGTTGGAAAGGCAGGTATCGCGTCATCTACCTGTGGAGTTCACACAGCACTATATGCAACACCGGTAATCAACCGTCACATTCATGAACGTCAGTAATGTGTGAGGAGTGTAACGTATCCACCAGAGGCAGCAGAATTTATTTGTGAATCAATAACTAGACAATTCACGCAGGCCTGTACACCGTGTCCAGAGGAATGACCTCACAAGCTCTTAGCACTTAAGCAATCCAGTTGCCACATATTGAAATTTGAAAACCTCACTTTCCACAGTAAATTTTCCCTGGCAGTCAGCGCTGTTATATACGGCACATCACTGACACGTTGTCTGGAGACATGTGCATCAGCTCCGCAAAGGATGTAATGTGTTACCTCACATTGTGTGTCTGTCCATCTGTCTGCTTGCCTGTCTTGTCAGTAGGATTACCCAAAAATACTGCACTAATTTTCATGAAGTGTGGTGAAGTGATGGGCTATCAATGTTACCTTAAATTTTGGAGTTGACACTTGATAAGGATTGATAAGGGAGAGACTTGGATTGTTTTACATCTTCTTTAAGCATCAACAAGAGCTCCAGTCTAATGTAGGTTAAATTAGAAAACAAGAACATAAATTCAATAATACGTTCACATTCCATTTGACATAACTTGCATTATCTTCATTAAATTTTCATGTGAATTGCATTAGCACTAAAACCTACTTGCTACCAAGTTCCAGTACAGCCAAAGAATTGATTCTGAATGTAATCCAGATGGGCAGACCAAGGAGTTACTTACCAACAGATATACCTTCTTATAGGTATGGGTGGACGTAACTAAAAATAAACTCTCCAGTGGTACCAACTGAGCTATGACCTTTGTTATCATGATAAGAGTCGGTTACACCCAACCAGTAACACCAACTGATAAACAGTAAAGTCAGAAGTTGTGGTATATTTGAGATTTAATGATACAGTGAATGAGGAAACTGGAATTTGGGCTTTGTTAGAGGTCTGTGCCCTCTCACTGTTGCATTCTGAAAGGACTAACATACAGGATGGCTGGTTTTGAATAGAGGTCTTGAGCCTTGAATTTATTTAATCCCGTTAATGGTTTTCATCAAAGTCTCTGATGCACTCAATCAGTGAGCGCTCAGGTTATTTAATGCACTTAATTCACTGTACTACCAGTGGCCTAGAAGCATATTTGACAATTTACAATTTAGATTTATAGTATAATTTTACAATATTCAAAGGGAGCATGTCTACTCTAGCTTCAGCCTTTACGTTAGTGAGTGAGTTAAATATTGAGTTTACTGTAGGAAGTCAAGGAGTTTTAATTCATAAGGGTCAGTTTTCTGAGACAATAGAACAATAGTTCTTTACTGGCTTTTTATGACTAGAGAATAAATGTCAGGATGTGTGATTTTTTTTCTATTCATGGAAGACTAAATACATTGGAGACTTTCTTCTAAACCAGGGGTGTCAAACTCATTTTAGTTCAGGGGCCATATTAAGTCAAATTTGATCTGAAGTGGGCCGGACCAGTGAAATAATAACATAATAATATATAAATAATGTCAACTCCAAATTTTCTTATATGTTTTAGAGTGAAAAAAGTAAAATTATGTGATAAAAATGTTTTCATCTACCAACTATCCTTTAAAACAATGTGAATAACCTGAACAAACTTAAGTTTCTTACAAAAACGAAGTGCAATTTCACAATATTAGGTCTCATTACAATTTACAGATTACAGTGGATCAACAAATACACAAAACATTTAATAACAGGCAGAATATTGGTAAACTTTCACGTCAGACATTTCAAAATGTTCGTATTTGTTCAGGTTATTCGTGTTTTTTTGTGAAATGATAATTTGTTTTACTGTAAATACAGTAAAATGACATGAAAATGTTTACATTTACAAAGAGAAAAATGTGGAGTTGTGAGTTTTTATAGGTTATTATGATAGTATTTTACTGATCCAACCCCCTTGAGATTAAGTTGGTCTGTATGTGGAACCTGAACTAAAACGATTAATATTTTAAGTGTCATTTTTGCATTTCACAAATTCATCCCACGGGCCAGACTGGACCCTTTGGCGGGCCGGATTTGGCCCCCGGGCCGCATGTTTGATACCTCTGTTCCAAACCTTTTCGTCCACATACTCCAAGTGTCAAACTGTGATGTTTCATGTACTGTGTACCTTATATCCAGTAAAAAGCTGAGATACTGTGTAAGACATAACATGTTGCACTACTTGGATCCCGGCGCCTCTGCCTCTCATGCTATTGCAGCATAAGTAACATGAATCTATACAATATACTTTTTTAAGAGGAGAAATACTGCAGGCGGAGTGCAGGCACCTGAACTTTGAATGGATTGAAAGTTGGTGACACATTTGGTTTTGATTATAATGAGATGGCCCTTTCCACATTTCTCCACATAACTTTGGAGAATAGACTGCAGAGCAAGTGTGGCATAATGAGAAAGTCAAGTACGCCTTCTTTGCCCTTCCTCCCATTCTACTCGTTTTGTTGTTCAGGTTCCCTAATGAAACACAAACAAAAGTGTTTCTGCTTGGGAGGAGGTCCAAGGCCATAATGCTCACAATGCCAGAAAATATGTGTGTGTGTGTGTGTGTGTGTGTGTGTGTGTGTGTATGTATGTGTGTTTTAGTCACTGTTTTTTTCTGGATTTGTTTAAAAGTTAGTTTTGAGTTTGTGTCACTTCACTATCCCTTCCTGTCTCTGTGTCTCACTACGAAGTTGTATTTTAGGCTTTCAGCCCCCTGCATGCCATTGACAAAACCATCTCGGCTCTGTTGAATGTGCAGTCGTATTTCCTGTCAATTAACATGATGAACAAAGAACCAGACAGGGCTTGACATGCACACAGACATGTTCATACACGCACAAGAATAACATTATATAGACGAGCTGTCATGGTGTATTTTCAAATTAGTTATTGTAATTTTTTTGTCCACTTTTATTCTTACATGGCTTGCTCAAGGAACAATTTATTTGTAGACTAATTTTAATGTAACATGGCTACATTTCTTTGACCCAAGGGTGCTGATATCTTCTTTGCTGAAACTGCTTATTTGCTTTCAGCTGTGTAGGCCTAAATATCTGCATTGGGATTTGACTGTTTTTATTATTTCTAAGCCTGATCTTTTAGCCCTAAGGTTTGGCTCCCTGTGTGCCATAGCTTTGGCTGATCTTGGCACTTTCCCTGTTCCCAAGGTCTGTAGTGTGACTTGAACACTTCCGGGGGTATCTAGCCACATCACCCACTTCCAGACAGAATGAGAAACACATGCGTGCGCCATATCAGGCAACGCTCAGTCCATTTTCTTTGCACTTCTGCTTCACTGAGAAGCCCAGACCTTATTTTTTACCACTGTGACCTGAAATAAAATATATGTTAACTGAAAAGATTGGTTGATATTCGTATATGGATTGGAAGACATATTTATGAGTACCCAAAATTACAAAGAAAGCTGTGTACATATTTATTATTCTCATTTTTAATAAATCTAATGTCATTCTTGCACTATTTGTGAACTCTTGAATGACTGCACATAAGGGATTTTGGTGTGTTTGACATGAAGGTAGGAGTTTTCAATGACTAAAATGAAGAGCTACACAGATGTCCTTACATTTGACAGTTGACTATATTCATTGCACATGAATTTCTATGGACAGCAGCTGTCTGCTCATGTACATTTATTCCACATATACCATACATAGCAATTCAGTACCAACAGGCTACCCTTCATACACTCATGGTAAATACAGTATAAATTCAGACAGAATAATATAAGTTGCTTAGACTGTAGTTTGCCTAATTAGTACATTTAATTATGCTTTCTGTCTCCCTCTAATTAAAGCCTAGCAGGGGGAAAAAAATGGGGATGGGTAAAGTGAGTGTGCTGTTCTCTTCACTGACGTGCCACTGTATATATAATTCTGAATGTAAAGCAGGTTGATACTGAGGCAGCAAGATGGCACTGACTTGCTGAAAATAATCCACTTTATAGTCAAACATTTTGGCATATTGCCTTTATTAGGCTTAGCGAGGTCAGGTGTTAAGAGAAAGTGCTTGTGACTTATTTTGCAAAATGCTTGTGAAGTGAAAGTGTTAATGGAACCTTTTTCTTTATTAATAGGTTAAAATAACACAACCACTTCTTTTTCTGGGAGGTTTGATGTCTTTGTTTGAGCCTGTATCCGATGGTCCAGAGTAGAGATCAGACAGGAAACAAGGGCAGAGACAAAGAATGCCATTCAGCAAAGGTCATTTTGGTTTTGGCTGCAATGAGGATTTTGTGTCGTTTCCAATTGTTTTTGAGTCCGTTGTATTGAGCTTTATGCTAAGCTAACTGCTGATGGATAGATATGACACTGTTACCAGCCGCCTTGTTTAACTCTGCAACAAAGCAAGATGTTGTGTTTCCATGAATGCTACATTTTTCCTCTTTAAACTTTAAAGAATGACCAAAAAACAGGTTTGCACCTACTTTTGTTACTTAATTTTTCTGTTCAAATATATGTCAGGGCTTGTGCAGCTGAAATTAGAAACCAGTGGGGAGTCTGAAGATGCTAAAATCTGCACATTCAATTGTCACTAGAACGTGGTATTTGAAACAATAATAACAAAGTGGATTAAATGGAAGGGGAAAATGGATCTACTGAAGTCTTAACTTTTTCCCTGTGATGCTGTTTTCCTCAGTTTCTCAGAAATCACATTATCTCGGTTGAGTCCATATTTTCTGGTTTATTTTTGATACATTATAAAATCAGTTCAGAATTAATTGCAGTAAGTGATAACTTGATTTGAAAGAAGAAAACCAAAGAAAAAAAAAAAGACATCTCCAGCCTACAATTTATTGCTCAGAATAATACACTAATGCCTATGCATCATTTCCAGCTGCATTTTATTTATTTTTTTATTTAGGGTTGCCACCTTAAATATATTATCATCCTGCCACCACTCTTTGTTCCCCTAAATTATTGTTGTACATTAGGAGGCATGTTGTAGTTTATTCTGTTTTATACATTCCACTTTCTGGACGTCACTTTTCTGATGCCAACACAGGTGATGAGATTGATAGTTTAACTCTAGCCCCCAATGACTAATGCAAGTTAAATGCTCCTGTGGTTGTTGTTAGGCTGCTGTTTTTCAAGGGCTCTCAGGGGTTCTTGCCTTGTTGTTGAGTGCAATATTATGGAACAAATAGCAGGGCTTAATGGAGGAGTAGATGATTTAACTGCCCTTAGGGCAGTGAAAAAGGAACTTATTTTGTATTCTTCAATATTACACAAGGTGCTATTCTGTAGGTTTTTGATGCATTTTATTTTTTCTCAGTCTCTCAATAACACTGAAAAGTAAGACATGGTTTCACAGTTTCTAAAGGTATGAAATACCTTTTAGCCAAAGTTGCCTGTATGTATCGTCACATTTAAACTGGTGGTTAACCTACAAAATTGTAATTCACTTGTGTCTTTCCTATTTACAATTTGTGAATGTTTGAGTGCAGTCCTCAGTCTCCTTCAGGCCCAGCTCTGACTGCGTTGTCTGCTTTGCTCTATCAGAGATGCTGTGGCTTTAATCCTGTGCCCACAGGGGACGGCTGACATGGATGAGTGTAAACTGTTGACATGGTGCTGTCTCCTATGCTCCCTGATCAAAGACAGTGCAGCCCTCCTGTTTCACAACCTGCCTTCAAATATGCTCCAAGTCTCAGCCACAGTGACTCCCTCCCTCTCTATTTCACACTTTTTTTAACCCATTTCTCCATAGTGAGCTGATACATCTGATAATAACAAAGCAGCCAATTATGACTTTACCCATGTAGCCTGTGTGACCTCCCTCCAAGCAGCGAATTTGATTTGGAAAACACTATGTATGTGGCTCATACCATAATTGAGACAATTTTTAGAAAAAGTAACGTGCAAAGGAAGACTTGGTTTGATGTAGTGCTTAGTTTAATTAATCCTTGGTAATGATGCAACTATTCGTAAGAGCTGAGCTTTTCTTGAGTAGTTAGATATGTGTGTGTGTGTGCGCGCGCTATATGTATTGAGAGACTGATCAAGCAACCTACCACTCCAGGATTCCCAGGAGTTTTAACGCTTAACTTAACCCTTTCTTAGCTTGTTATGCTCATTAGCACCTCATGACAATGCTAACAGTTGTGACACAGAGTAGTTATCATAATACAGAGACATATTGGAACGGAAAGGAAGAACTGGTTTTAAGTTGCTGAACCATTATCAGTAAAGGAATTGATAAACTATCAGATGGATAAGCCTAATTGTGGTGTGAATAAAGTCTTCAGCTCCCATCCCTACATCCTGAGACTCATGTGCCTCTTGTCACATTGTGTACTTTAATGTGAGGGAAAAAAATAGCCCTGAGGCAAATCCACAAAAAACACAGCCTGTATCTGTTTTAGGGCTGCAGAATTTAGGAATAATCAATAAAGGCTTTGTCTGCTCTTGTGTTTCCCTTTGTATGAATGTGTATAATTAAAGACAGAAGATGTAGCCTGTGCTCTAAAACACTGAGGCCTTGTCCACTTTCACTGTGTTGATCAAATGCAATTATAGTTTTCTATTTCCAAACTCGGGATCGACCAGATGCACCAGTCTTGTGTGATCCTTATTTAAAACAAACTGAAACAGCTCAGTTTTGCTAAAAAATTACAGAATCTAGGAAAAAAATTATTCTGTAATTTTTTAGTGTTGATCCTACAATCTGTGGTTGAGTTTGGATGTTAAAATGAGTAGGTGAAAGGGATTTTCTTTTTTCTTTTTCTTTTTTTTCCCTTTTTTTGAGGGTTGGGGGGTTGATTTAGGCAGTAGTACAAATTTGTGATATTGTATTTGCTTGCAAAATACCGTAGGCGTCTTTGAATCCTTTGAATGCTGTTCCTCACAGCAGACTGCACAACAGAATTTCTCTTTTTCATTTTACTGCCTTTTGCTCCCATCTCTCACAGATGTTACATTTTTGACATCCAGTGTAATACATAAATATTAATGTATTATTTTTTTTACCACAGTGCTGAAATAGTGGTTTAGATATTGCAACCTTAGCATTGAAGTGTTCTTACTAGTAGAGGTGCTTGCAAGACAAGGAGAATTAATTGATTTTGAAGTGCTTTTGTTAGTTTTAGCGCACTTTGGGTGCAAAATTATATTCTGTGCCAAGATGGACTGTTTTTTGAGAGATCCGTGGAGTGTCAATACATCAACAACCGTATTGAGTGTTGTTTCAGTGAAAAGTGGATCTAAATAGAATCAGAAATCAGAAGCACTATTGCAGCAGGTGCAAGGGATTTCTGTTTTTATTTCAGGTTTGGCAGTTGTTCCTCTCTGGTTGCTGGTTTATTTGACTTTTTCCTGCAATTGGACAGGCACAGAAACAATCTGCCTGTCCAATTGTTTGCATCCGTCTAGCAACAGGAAACCAATATTAGCTGATATTGCTTAAAGCAACAGAGGAGCACTCTTGTCTTACTCGTGCAGCCAATTGAAGATGGTTTCAGCTAGACATGTTTTTTCCTCCTCTGGCACAGACTGCATCTGATGGAGAGCTTATTTTTACCAGTACATTGAATTATAAGTACGGGACTACATATGCTCATGGGAATATGCATTCTCAAGGAAAATTAGTGCCTCCAACATTTGCTGATATTCTGCTGCAATTTTTTTTGGGCAGTTTAGCTTTTAAAGAGACATTGTCGCGCTATTGTAGATAGGCTCTCTCTACGTTTTTCCAAATGTTTCCACATGCAAGCTTCGCAGGCAAGCTGCTGGAACATTTTTATATTTGTACATGTACTACCAACACACTGACCAGCCAGTCCATTTAGGTGTTTTTTTTTTCCCGGACCAGATGCTGCTGTAAAGGACTTGACTGATGGTAACTTTAGAGCACAGCAGAAGGAATCATAGGGTCTGTAGGAGAGGGTTCCTCTTGTTCTCCACAGATCTCTGATAGTGATGATTATTACCACCCATTACGGCAATGTGTCAAATGATGGCACCTGGGCTGAAAGCAAGGGATTGTATTGGTACAAATAGTCACAACAGCTCTGCCTCTTTTTTCACTGGCTCAGTATTAAGGGATAGGAAGTTTAGCAAACTGTCCCTTTTTATCCACATGCGTATTGTCAAATAACAAAGTTAATCTTGTTCAATTTTAGTATGGTCTCCATCATCTGCTGAAAGGTCCATCTGAAAGAAAGTGCTGCAAGTGCAATTTCAGAGATGATTTGAGTGTCTGTCAGGATGTTTTTATTAAATCAAAGTGTAGGGTTAGCTGTAATTTCTGTAATCTGTAATTCCAGGTGTTTATCTTCCTTTTATTTACGAAAGCATTGCACTTACAACCCTGACAGGACACTGATATTGGACAATTCTGCAAAGCTTGCTGTTTGAATATTCAGTTCCTCTCCAACATGTTCTTTAACTCCCCCCCACGCAGTAGAGTTTCTGACCTATATCTCTGCTTCCACAGTTGCTTTGGATGGCCAGCCTCAACACGCCAGAGACGGACATCATGAAAGCAGAGGCGTAATGAGGGAGAGGAGGGCAGCCGGTGACCCATACTGGTCCTATTCAGGTGAGCTCTCGTGTGTGTACGCTGGAGTGTGTTTTTTTTTTTTTTGTCTTCATCTTCTGCTTTTTTTGTCTTGTTTATTATTTTAAATCTGCAGTTGAAATATTGCACTGTGCAAAGTGATTTGTTTTTTCGGATTGTTTTGGAGCCAATTGTGATCAACCACAAATAACTAGCTGGCTCCATCAGAAATGTATTAAACCAAATAAGGATCAGACAAGAATGTCAACACATGGCACAAGGATGATGAAACATGTTGCTGTTTGTTTGTTTTCCAGCACACTTACACTGATTTGTATTAATGATTGGCATCAGAAGTACAGCGGGCCTTTCTGTGAAAACGCTCGATTTGTTGTTTAAATTCCTTCCTCCATTATTGATAATATACATGCTTTTAATGCCGAGTAAGTGCTTTGGGCTTGCCTCCTCGTCTAATTTCTCTCAGCCATCTACCTCAACAAATTGGACAGATGGATGGATCTGGCAGACCAAAGTTAACGTGCAGATGCAAGCTCTAATGGATGATTCATTATGTGCACTTTTATGCTTGTAAATATTCAGAGTACTATTAGTTTGCCTATGTGTAATTGAGCTGCAAACTTGAGTGTATTTTTCCAGCGAATGAGGCAAATGGATGTTGAAATCTTTTTTTTTTTTCTTTTTTGACACCATGGAGGGGCAGCAGCTAACTTGCAAGAACTTGAAAGTTGTTTATTTCAAGATCCTAAAGGAGCCCACTCAGCAAAACATACATATTTTGTTAATATGATATGTCAGAGTAGGTTTAGTTAAAAATGCTGTTAACATTTTAATTAGCATCTATATCGAGATGACACCATCAACATTCTGATATTTTCAAAATATGGCTAGGATAATCTTGATATTTCAGATACTATGTGTATCTTATGTATATGCACAAACATATTTTTTCTTATGGATAAGAGCTCTGATGAGAATAAATGTTATGTTAGAGAGCTGCTTCACATTCAGGAATACACATTTGCAGTGGCGGAGACACTAGTGTAAACACACTCCACTACTGGCCATTGAGCAGCTCCAGTGGGAAATGGGGGTTATGTGCTTTGATCGAGGGCACCTCACTGGAAGAGCTCAGGAAGGGAGGAGCACTGAGTAAAATTATATTTACAGGTTCCAAGGTCCAGAAACACCACTTACAAAATAACTAACTCGCTTCTCCTGGAGTGTGTTGCAGCTCTGAAAATTATTATACCGATGGGATGTTTTATGTTCAGTATGGCTGTAATTACACCTTTTTAGTGTTAAAAAAATTCCAAATCATTGTAAAAATGATTGAGCTCTACTCACTATGGACTGAAGTTTGTTTGGTATTCATGTCATTCCTGATCGTGGTCTTCATCTCTCGCAGTTGTCCAGCAGAGCCACTGAAAGTGTGTTTGCTTTGACTATTCCAGCATGATTGCTTTTTCACTATCTATGAGGTGTGTGAAGCCCATTATGGGATTTGTAATAGCCTCAAATGTGGCCTTGTTTTCTGAACAATTAAATATACTCATGAGTGACTTCTGCTGAGATGGTAACCTCCTCTCAATCAGTTGGATAATAGATGAGTGGAGTGGCACTCAGCTGTATTTGTCCTTGGTTTATATATATATATGTGTGTGTGTGTGTATATATATATATATATATATATATATATATGTATATGTGTGTGTATATATATTTGTGTGTGTGTGTATATATATATATATATTTGTGTGTATATATATATATGTATATATATATGTATATATATGTATGTGTGTGTATATATATATGTATATATATATGTATATATATGTATGTATGTATGTATGTATGTATGTATGTGTTTTTTATATATATGTATATATAGAGTAACATTTTAATGGATTTGTTTTTGAAGTGAGGTAGTCTACCTTTACTATAAACCAGGTATTAATGTAGCAATGTAATATTTCTGTTTTGTATTTCATCTTTATTGAGCACTGTATTGAAGTTGCAGTTCAGCTCTTTAACCTGTGTTGGTGATTTTTCTTTTAATTCCTGCTGGATTTGCCAAGAATAAACTAGGATCTGACCTTTAAATATAAAAAAACATTGGCTTTTCAAAATTTTGTTTCACAGTTACGATATTAGGCTTAGCACATTTTTTGCTCACATAAGTTACATAATAGCTGCAGGCTGTTATAACACATTTGTCTGGCATTCATGTAATATAATGTGCATTACCACATCCATGCAAATGTAAGAGGCATACTGGTAAATTTAAGAAGATAAGATCTCTAGTGTTTAAAAAACAAACAAACTTTGATGTGGGAAGGGCAGGCAGAAAATGAAGAGTGTATTAAGTTGAGGTTTGTGTAAGGGTTGGTACTAGACATCATTTAAGGTCTGTGCAGAGCACACATTCCTACCAGTCGAGGCAGCTGGCTGATTGTACTGAGAAAAAGAGAAGCATTGAGGGAACACAGAAATGTCTATTGCTTTGGAAAGGTAATTAGTGGCCAAGGCTGTGAATGGGGGACAGACAAGCGTGCCTTAGCAGCTAAATGGTTATTAAGGGCATTTGCTCTGTGCAAGTGAGTGTAAAAGAAATGCAATGCTCACATTTGTGGCCTGAAGCTAGAAGGTGCTAGTGCAAGACAGGCTTAAACTCTACGAGCCACATACAGATGTTACAGAAGAAAATCCCACCCGTTATTTGATGCAGACTTTTTGTGCATTGGACAATAGAAGGAGCTGTTGGCATAATGGGAAAAATGATCAGTTGTAGAAACTGGAACAAAAGCAAATGAATTCGTGTCACAGTGTAAATCTTTAATTTAGGCCTAATTCTCAAGTAATTTTTTTTTTTTTTTTTGGCAAAACTTTTAATGTTCACAGTTTATTATATTTAGATGTAATTGGTTTAGTCTTTGCATTATGCAGTGATATTTTTCTTTTATTGCAGTGATATTAATGTTGTCAGTATCAAAATAGGTGCAGTGCTTCTAATCATACGCCATTGTATTTTAAACAGTAGTCTAGTCCAGTGTAGAATATGGCACTCATTTCACTGAGGGCTCTTATCAGTCCATGACATGACACTTTCATGTGTGCTTTGGTTATGAACCTCAATGTAAGAGGCTTTGAAACCCACACCCTGAAATTTGATTAAAAGTTATTTAAGGCATACCGTGCATGTGTGTGTGGAGACATTTTTCATAAGAGGGATGATATCATACTCACCATAAGACTCCCACAGGAACAGGGCTATGCATCATTTTTCCCCTTTTTATATCTCTGCAGGTTTTCACGTCCTCTCTGTTAGTTCCTCTGGCTTCCTATATCAGTAGTTTTATGTTTTAGCTAATATAGGCAGTAGTTTACTTTTGATTGCACTCTGTTGATTTATTGTTCTAGTTTAATTACAGCACAACAGTTGGACTATCTTAATGTGCATTTGCAAAGGCATTATGCCTGATCCCCTCTAACACTGTGTAGAATGAATGAGAAAAAGGCAAAGAAATCAAGGTTAGACATATAAAACTATATGTAGATCTAAACCCAAAGATTACCAGCTAATGTTGTCACTTCCCTAATTCAGCTCTGCATAATGAAAATAATGCTCTTACTGCCCATAGTCTGAGAAATTTGCTTGTTGGGTAAAGATCAAATGACTGCACACTAGAAGAAAATAAAACTGCTCATATCCATATCCTGTGTATCCATTTGATGCACTGAGCGTCAAATGAATACACATCTCCTCCTGTCTGTTTTAGCAGTAGTCATGTATGTTTGGATGCAGCCCAGTCTGACAAGCTGGAGCAGCTACAGAAAAATCCTATGATTGTCTGATTCATGTGGATTGTATATTTCCTCTTAGCCTGTTTTATTCCACTTCACTGAGGTTGCCGTGATCATTAGCAATCTTTCCACTCATGTCTCACATAATGAAGTGAATGAAGTGTCATTTTCAATCAATTGCTGTGTTGATCCAACTTAATTAGTACTTTAGAGGATACAAAGCAGGACTGGGTATCTCACTGTTGTTGATTGATAGGGTTGTTTGCTTTAGCTTTGAGTTACACCTTGATCCTACTACTCTGCAGCTATTACAATTGTGTATTCAGAATTATGTTATTATTCACTTAATTTTCTAAGTACATTTGTAATTGAATACATCTTTTTCCAGATGAATTTATCAGATGTGAGAAATTATGCTCAAGCACAAATTATATTGCTTATTTTAAAAAAAAATCTACAACCCTACAGTTATTTAAAGATGTGGACTGCAACATTTGAGAGTTTTTGGGTTGATTTCCGATGTGACTGTGCTTCTTAGAAGAGTTAGTTGGGTTTGACATGTTAAACCCTATGATTCATATAACCTTAAATTGGCTAGGTGCTTGTGAAGGCTGTGCACTTTGTCTCCTGTGACTTGACACCCCCCCTGAAAAGGCTGGAGGGAAAAGAGCAATGCCATGTTGTCATGGTGCCCGACAGAAGGAGCTCTGCCTCCTGAAGGTAATGAATCGAGAGGAGGATTGGTCCCGGTAGACCTCCGCGTACGAGAAGCACTTGACTTTAAAGCAGAGCTCCCTGACTGTACGGCCTTACTGTAGGGAATGCAAGGAGGGTAAAGGATGGAGCACTCTGCACAAAGATCCAGGGACAAGCTCCTGTGGGAAAAGGCTGAAACGTCAGTCTGAGCCATTATTTCCTACAAGGATTATAGGGGCGAGTTTTACAAGAGCGCTACAGATGTTGCAATGCTTTCATTAATGAAATCCAATTTATTGTAAATTATGTTTTGCTCTTGTTTGTTTCAGACAATCACATCACACATATTAAAGCTATTATATGTGTCTTTGTACTATTACCCAATTAGTAAATCAGGTTTCAGCCCAAATGACACACTTAGAATGGCACTAAAGTTAATGCTTCTGTGGCATTAATGTGGTTGACTAGACTTAAGAAGAAGCTTTCCAGTTATTATGACATTTTGCTACATGACCATAAAAACCCCTTTGTCATTCGAAGATAATGAATCAGTCAAATTAGTTCAGAGAAGGCATGCTTATATCTATGACAAATACAGTCCCCTCTCATAGAAATGGAACTCTCCGGTATTTAAATGACCACACCTCGCTTTGATTCTTCCCACATTTGTTCGGTCTCCCAGTTTGCTGATTAGTGAAGCCATGCCTCTACCTCCCTGGCTTCTACCTGCAAAGCCGTCTCTAGTTAAGTCTCATAGTAATAAGTCTGCTCTTGCTGTGGTCTGTGCCTACCCACGAGGGGATTATTTTGATTCCTTTTTATTTTTCAGATAGTACTTATTACCAAGACAGCTCTAGGTGCTCTTGTTTCTGATGCGTCATCCACATCTATAGTTAGTTCCAATCAAGGCAAATTATTTTTATTTCGCTACTTGAAGACTGTAACTGCTGTGTTGCCAAAATTATAATTTGGAAGGTCATTGTCTCAGCTGCCACAGTCCTTTTTCCTTCTTTACATATTTAGAAACTCATCTAAAAATGCTTTGTAAATTACTTCAGCTCCATTACTTCAACTAGATCTTTTACTGCATTAACAACATTGGAAGTCACTACAGCCAGGGCTTGTCATTTGGATATGTATCAGTCTGCAAATGTGACTCCCCCTTTTTGATATGTATGATGTCTGTTAAGTTATGACTCCTGCTATGTTTGTTTTTTGTTGGCTCCTATGGAAATTTATTCTGCAAATATTCTTTAGGCTGGGTTAAAATTAGGTATAGTTTAGTACTTTATCCATTCTAGTACTGGCCACCACTCAAGGTTTTGTGTTCTCCAAACACAAAGCTACACATACAGTTTGTCCAGCTTCCATTCCGGGGCTTAAGGATGATACACTCGACCAGGCTATTAAAAGCATCATCCAAACACTTGTATACAAAAGCTTCTTGATCTCTATAACAAGCAGCTGTCTTATTGTCTACCAGCAATCCAATTCACCTCTCTGCAAAAGCAACTTAATCACATTCTGCACCTTGACTACCTCTTATACATGATAGGAGTGCATCGTGTGTATATGTGTGAGAGAGATACAGTATTTGTGTCTCAAGTGCTGTTTTCCTTCTCCTTGCATAGATTGTCAGACCTGTTGTGTTTGTGCAGTTGTGTTAAAACCTCGGGAGGACCTTTTGAACTCCTTCTGCATTCCCTGCTGTCTTCTGTAGTGGTTCTTTCTGGACTTGATTAATTCGGTCCTCCTGGGAGAATGGAGAGCAATTCATCTATCTTACACCTGCATTTACAGTCTCACCCATTCTCTGTGATGATGGAAACTTAACACAACATCATCTATATTGCTCCAGTCTTGCTGATGTGTTGTATCAACCTGTAGTTGTACCTGCACTCATTTTGTGAGAAAATGAGAGGTGCAAGAACACTAATTATTAAAAATGAATTTTGCTGGAGCCCAAGCTGACTCATTATTCATCTTGGTTATTGCTAGCAGTTTGGATCAGCTTCTCGTGTGCCAGAATTGGTCCATTTGTCTCTGTCAGGGGCGGGCCCTTGACAGATGTGCCAATATGGCAGCTGAAGTTCTGTGCTAGGGGAGAGGCATCTTAATTCTCCATGATGTATCACGCTGGCAGCAACCAATTTAGCAAAATTGAGCTCCAAATCATCTTACTTCCCACTGCCTCTGACAATCTGTTTCCTTTCTCTAAACGAGGTAAATATATTAAGGACGAAAATAAATTAGGGATTCCAGCGCCCTGAGCTAATACTGTATCAGTGAGTTTTTGTTGGAGTTGATTGTTTGTATTGTCACACTGGAATGTCCAGAGAATATTATTGTGGGCTTCTGCCACCAGGATGTGTAAACGCCTGGCCCCGGCATGCATTAACTATGATAAATAAATTCTGAATGTTCTTAGTTTCCCTCTTTATGGCAGATAGATTGTTAGATGGACAGGTTCGTTGTGGGAACCTAATTAATTTTATTTCAGGTGTCACATGGTGCTGATGTGCCTCGTGGCAGGATATTAGGCCTTGTTGGTGGCTTGGGTCCAACTTAATGGATGTGGACATGCTCGGCCTGCTGGGATTGCAATATTGAGGAAGTGTGAGATTGCCAGCCCACAGGTTTCCTCTCTAATGCGGTTATGCTGATGAGCTGGAATGAGCAAGCTAGCAGCTCAGCAAATTTTTAAATTCATAATCATGATGACTTACTTTGTAATGAGTACATATCCCGCCAGAGGTGAGGAGTTAACGGTAGGGGGCAAGGCCTTAATAGGGCTGTAATGGCCCAATGTTGAGGAAGTGGAATGCTTTGCTTGGATTATAAAACAATGTTTGACTGATTATTATATGTTGAGGTGCTATGAGGTATGTTGATCTAAAATAGTACTTGGAAGTGCAAGCCACTAAGTAGCAACTATATAGAAGCAATAGATGGCCTGTAGAATGGCATCACTTGATCACTGACATTTCCAGGCTTGTTAGATCGTTTTTCCTGTGCTACTATCTCTATTTTACTGAATTACACCGCTAACTATTGATTTCTGTCTGGATTCTAAATTATAAGGACACTTGCTGTGTAAACATGTGGCCATTGTTGTCCCTGCTTAGCTTGCAGAACAGCAGCAACATGGAAGAGTAATGGCTGTGAAAGGGGGTGCGCCGAGCTTAGAGAGGGCGGCTGCTCAGGGTGGTTCAGGCCTTTTCTTTTGCGCTGTGGGAATTTTAGTTGATATGGTTTGATTTAGAAGTCTTGTAACTGATCAAAATAAGTGCATTAGTGCATAAAGTCATTTGATATGGAATTTGATGTATCATTCATTTTCTTATTTAATAGTTGCAGTGTAAAGCTAGTTAAAATCAAGTAGTAGATATAATTAGGAGTGACCTGGACCATAATCTCTCTGTAAGCTTAAAGAGTAAAATATTGATTTATAGCGATGTAGCTTCATCCACTCAAGGTAGTAGGAGAAAGATCACTCAGGCCTGTCATCTTTGTCTTGTAGGCTCTCATGACTCATTTAAGGGGGAGCTCATATACCTGCGAGGGGTAATAATAATGTACATGTATCATGAAGTATTGGGGTAGAAGCTGTTTTGTGTGCTGTAAGATGTGTGATAGTCTAAAGCTGTTGTGTAATGTGCAAACATTTACTATTTCATTTTCAAAGCACAAAATAATAATAATAATAGTAATAATCCTCAGGTTGTAGTCCAGTGTTTCTCTGAAATATAAATGGATTCCTTTCTTTTTTCACCTCACTTTCTCTTTTAATATATTTTAGCCTCAATCTGCATAGACAAACTTTGAATCCGGAGGACTAAGGACCACTTTGTTAATTATCCTCATGCACACCACTGCCAGTGCTATTTTAGACATAAGCTCCTTTTGTAACATCACCAAGCTCTTATTTTCATTTGATAAGGGTTGTCACATAAGCTGGACTTTTTTACGCATTGTAAGAGGAAGTGCAACTGGAGTGCAACTAGACATGCAGCTAAGCCAGACGAGACGTGTGGAAAACTGTTTGTGCTTGTTTTCATTTTTAATTTGGAGATTTTTCTTTTTCTGTTGTCCATACTTTGTAGAGACCTGCATACAGCCACATTAATAGTGAAATGAATTTCACTAATCTTGCCTAGCATCCACCTCTCCCCTGGAATCAATTTTCTCTTCCTCTATGTGAAGCCCCCACCTTCCACCATTCTTTAATTTCCCTTCTCGTCTATCTTTCCTAATGCTGGCCACATCTCACTTCTGAGCAGAGGTTTGCATGGTGATGCTTTGGGGGCAGTGAGGAGGGTGAGACACAGACTGGATAAGGCTGGATTTAAAATGGCTGCTCGCTGTGCTTAGCCCAACACTCATCTGGGGATGTGGTCATGTGCTATCCTGTGATTTGTGGCCTAATTAGCAGTTTTGGGGTACCCAAGGCTAAAAAAACCTCCACTGCTTCTCACTCAGCAGCCTTCACTTTTTATTTCTTCCACTCTGGCTCCTCTTTTTATCTACTGACTGTGTGCATATGTACATGACCAATCTCCTGCTCTCAAGCTATAAAAATACAGGCAAAGTAAACAAGCAATAGACACGAGGGTTTAGCTGTGTTGATGGATGAAGACTTCTCTCTTCTCTGTGCACCACTTTATTACTGCTGGCAAAACTAAATACATGCCTTCTGAGTTCAGGTCAACATGCACAGGTGCAAATCGGAATCGTAATGTAGCTGAAGGTGATGTTTACTAAGCACAGGTCATGCTTAAATTCAACATGTCTTCGGCTAATGACTGCTTTGCATTAAGTTTTCTTTTTACGGTCATGAACTCTTCAGAGTGTTGATTCACCAAAGACGGATGCAGCCATTAAAATGTGTGGACCTCGTGACCTGTCCTTACCATTACGCTCAGACCCAGGTATGCAGCAGTTCCACTTTCTACCCTGTGAAACAGTTTTATTACACATTTGTTTATTCAATAGAGTTATTAGGACTGCGTGGAGGTTGTATGCCATTAAATGGTGCTGCACTTTTCCCTCTGCCATCCCTTCATATATGATTGCATTTTGATAGCCCTCTGACTGCACAATAGAGCTAGGAATGGTAAGCTAATAGCTAGAATTTTGCCATTGGCATACTGCAATTAATTGTTCTTCTTTCTCTCCTGCTCTCATTGAATTTCTGTCCTAGTGTGTGAGTGGATGTGGAACATCTATATATTTCTATTTAGAGTAGTAGATTAATACAATCACTCATTAGTCTTCACAAGTATTGCGATGCCAGGACATCTCAGCATCAGCCTGAGCACTAATGTCTGCTTGGTCAGAAAGATTGAAATAATTTCATTCATAGCTCATATCTGATATTTCATGCATGCCCAAAGTGCCAGGCGCTTCTAATACATTTTGGCAAGAAATGAGTCTCAGTATTATAGTTTATTTAAGAGAAAAAAAAAAATACTTGAACGTTTTCCAGTCCCCATAATATAAATCTGGCACTTAAGGAATAACCTTAATGCAAAGCTGTAAATAAAAGCTCTGAACTATAATACATTTCGAGATAACATGTCATCTCAGTTTTCAGTGTGTAGGATGATCTCTCCCAACCTCCATCTGCTGACTGTGGCTATAGTCTTCTTAGTGGGGACCTCATGCTGTGGGGTCATCCTGACAGGCAGGTAAGTGTGAAGCGCCTCGGTGTCTCACAACCTTTGTCCCTTAGGAGCCGCAACCTGTCTGTCTCCTTATGCTGTCCTGGTTTACGGCTCCACAGTGACCTACAGTCCACTCATCCGTTATGTCCCTCCTCAATTCCAGGTACGAGCGCCTGCTGACAGGTGTATATACTGGTTCTGTTATAGCAGTACTCCTATTGGATAGTGTTCTTATGACAGCCTAATAACACGAGCGCAATTTGTTTATTTTGCTTCAAGACAAAGAGAAAATCCCCAGAGACCCTGCTCTGACCTCTATCCTACTGAACTAAAATGGTTTGGACTTCCCCACCAGCATTATCATCATTAAAACTCTGCACTTTCAGTAATGGATCCAAAAAGGACTGTGTCTTTTGTAATAGTCAGGTATTTAAGTCATAGCTCAGTGGAAGTTTCCAGAGCCAAAGGAGAGATAATTAAACTAATGGACGGAGCTTCATAGATGGAATATGAGTATGTGTCCATTCAGAAGTGGTGAGGGCTCAGGAAAGATACGGTGTTCTCTGAAAAGAAGTGTCACAATAGGAAATGATCAAAAAGGCCAATGTGACAAATTAGAGGCTCCTTCTGTCATTTTTTTTTTTTTGTTTTTTACAGAGCTTGTATGCTCTTGCACAGTTTAAAGTGGACCTGTAAATGGTTAATTTTCGAGAAAAGATGATCTTAACCTGGCTGCTTTCTCTGCTGTCCTCACACTGTACCTTATCATATCTACTCCAGCTGATCTCCATTTTAAGGGTCCTTTGCTTTGAATAATTACTGAAACACATATAATTATCCCTAATGTAATTTAGACTGTGATATGAATACAATTGTTTTTCTGATATTAAAATGTCTGTCACAGGACCAGCTGCAGGACATTTATGAGTGCTGAGGTTAGCGTCTGTGCTTCCCACAGTTAGCTGATATGAAACAGTTGCCCTTGGACAAAGCAGACTAATGTACCGTCCTAATCAGTGTTTCACTTTGCAGCTCTACAGAGGAGATCAGTGTTCTGCCCGACGGAGCGCTCACCTCTCTCCACTGTTGACAATTAGCAAGAGGTTTCAGTATACTGATGCAAGTTGGAGTGGTGTCAATGCCACACTGAAATGCAGAGGGGGAGAACCCAAGAGAGGAAAACACTTTTTGTACCATGTGGAAAAACAACTTTTTAATGTGCGGAAATGCAACTATTAAATTTCGAAAGCGAAAACATTTATTTACTCACTTTATTTACTTTAATTATGTATAACCTCCCTCTCTGCAAACCTAGTCATTAGCCAGACAAACATAAGGTTATAATCTGGAGCCAAATGAACTAAATTAGGGGGAATCATGTTAAGACAGAGTCTTTTATATCAAATTTGGCAGTTTTGAATTTCTGGTACTCTGCTCATTTGAGCTAAATCTGAAAACCTCTGTAATGGAGATGGTATAGTTAACATATGTAAAGTTTTTCTGTAAAGCCTTGTTACAAAAAACATTAGAGGAGCTACAAATTACGGCCACTTATATTAGTATATGTCAGAATGTCTTTTGAAACATGGATCGCCACATGAATGTCACAGAAACTCAGTTGCACAGTTGGAATATAATGAAGCTATTATGTATAAGTTCTCACCGGCTACTTTTCATAACAGTTTTTAAAAGCTAATTGAGTTCACAGCAAAGTTTTCATATGATTCTCACAATGTTAAGCCATATTGCTCACTGAGATGTTAATTATGCGGTTGCTGAAGCCTTTCCAACCACATGATCTTAAGAAGGGGGTAAATAAGGATGTTTACATACTGCATCAAATATACATCATATATTGTGGGTACTATTCCAACAAGCTGATTTTTCATTCTTTGAAAGTTGGTACTAGAAGCTAAACTAATTATTTTGTGGACTTAAGTGTAGAGTCTAGCAGTTTGATCTGCCAAAGTTAGCTGTTCACCTGCTGCCTTTTCTTCTGTCTCATGCATTGCATGTGACAGAACAACAGCTGTGCTGAGAGCCAGAACAGACGACATGAGGTGGCTCTGTGCCCTTTTTGTCTTTTTGGACCATGCTACATAAGTTAATTGTACACCCTTCATTGTATTCAAAAATTAAGGTTCACACTTAGGTTTGTGTCTAATATGGCCTGGAGGTGTTGGACATACCCTGTGTTTGGCCCATTTTCATATGCCAACCAAAGGGTCAGGGCAGGTTTAGGCATTATTGCAGTTTTCCATTCTCTAACAATACTGATTTTCGATAATTTTGTCATGTCCTGCTTTGTATTTACACATTTAATACAACCTCCGCGGTGTCATTGTAAGTTTTGAGGACGCTGAGCTATCAAGGTTCAGCAGACACTTCAGAAACGGCACTGTTAACACAGATTGGGTAAGAATGAAGATGGTAAATGTGTGTCAGATGAGTATGCGCTGACTGTCCAGACGTTTCTCTATTTTGTAGGTATGTTGGCTTGGTGCCATCCTGAAGGGGGAACTGTTAAAGGTTTTGAATTGTAGAGGAAGCTCTTCTCATAGGACAGAATGTATTTCTGTCCTCATTTTCTTTGACACAAGGTCCTGGAGATTATTTTTACAGACTAGGGGATGTTGTACTTATGCAGCGGCAACACCCAAGAACAGGAAGCCACAGTTTCTATGAAAGACCACGAGATGGAAACGGATAGCGCCAAGGGAAAACATATTTTGGCTGGAGCTCATTCTGGTGGCCAATTAGACCCCAATGCCTGTATGATTTACCACTTCCTCTACCTGCTTTTATGTGTTTGGGGCTGCTGTGTGGAACACAATGACCCGTGATTAAAGATTGAGCTCAAACTCTGAGACGGCCATGGCGCCATTCTTATCAGATGCCTACTGCTCAGAACTCAGCAGGACCACCTGAAATCAATGGTTGAATGCTCCATAACACTGGACAAACATGTATGAAGCTTTTATTTGAAATACTCTACATACAGCCAGTACAAGTAAATGTTAAATAAGGTTTGTAAAATCAAATTTATTACATGAAAATTTATTTTGGAGCGGCAATTACAGGTTTTGCATAGGTTTTTCGAACCCTATTATAAAAATCCATTTATTTTATTATATTTTATTGAATAGGTGACATGAAAGCTTTAAAGATATTAGAATTGCTTGCGATTGTAGATTTGTAAAGTCCTGTTAACACACCGATGTAGGATTTACAGTCAAATAGTGAACTTTGAAATATTAAAGGATTTGAAAGCAGTAGCTGTGTGTTAAGAGCCTTTTGTCTTGTGAAGCGTTTACTGGGACACATTGTACGGAGGCAGAGACGGATGGATTGTTTGTCTTTCCCTCCACCCTCTCCTGTAGACATAGGCTGGAAGTGAAGCCCGGATCTTGAATGGCTTGGGCGGACTGAGGGGTATGAGGTCACCCTGTTAATTGCATAATGAAACATGTCTAGTTTAAGATAACGTCTCAAAGACACTCTTATGTAACCTAAGGACTTACTTTTTGTTTTGGTGAATGGTTGATTAAATCCGTTAAATTATTAAAACAGTGATGCATGTTTTAGGTTTTGAGCCTGAATTGGGGTCTTAAGGTATTCATGTCTGTGCTGACTAAAAGTGACATGCTGATAGTCTTTGGAAAAGCATGACAATGATCCTTAATGTATGTAACGTCAGCCAAGGATTTCTGGGGCACTTCAGATGAAACCAACTTTTGACCAGTCAAGTACTTTGACCTCAGTCCCAATGAACTTGTGTTTTATTTGTTCTTGAAGCATAACATCAACCTACTAAGTGTCTGAAATAAAATATGAACAGGAAATAAAATGCCTATATGTCTTGGTTTTTACCCTCAACCTGCCATCAGCTATTTGTGCTACACAATATTAAACAGCAATCTTAATGTAATCTTTGTGACTTGTCTCAACTTGTAATTTCATCTTGAAGAAAGAGCTAGAACTTCTACCCTTATTATGCGGCTGCGTAGTCTGCTAATAAATCTCAGATTCACTTAATGAAGTAGATGTATATTGTTGCACCCTATTTTGATGTCTCTGTTTAATTTTAGTCTCATCTCTCTTCTCAGTTTCATCCTGAGAACTGAAATTTACGAAGTTATAATATATAATTATTATTTTATAATTTAGAAACAATAGTAAAGACTGAAGAGCATGTTGATGTTTTTTAAAAAAAAGACATCCTTATACTGGTTTGTAATCCAGACCACATAAACTGAGACAATATCAAGAACATGACCAAGATAGAGCAAAGTTGAGACAAGAACAAGACCAGTCTGTAGTCAAAGGAAGGGCATGTATCCAACTACTATTAATAGTTACACATGGATATGATTGATAGGGGCAAAATCATGGACCAACCCAGTTAATGTTAACTTTTTATACTCTAGTTAATACATTTTATTTTGCCTGTCTCATTTTTGTTTACAAAAAGCAAATGGATTTTTGGAACTGTAATTATCAAATTATACCCTTCAATTTCCAAAACAACACCAAC
This sequence comes from Sphaeramia orbicularis, assembly GCF_902148855.1. NCBI lineage: Eukaryota > Metazoa > Chordata > Actinopteri > Kurtiformes > Apogonidae > Sphaeramia > Sphaeramia orbicularis. The sequence continues at coordinate 32,764,021 of NC_043961.1, read as the reverse complement.
ACAAAGGTACATCTCCTAATATATGAGAGTGATTAGTTTTTATGCACCACACTACATGACGGAAAGGAAACTGAGCTGAACTGGCAGGCAACTGAAATTATATAGTGGTGTGTGTGTGTGTGTATATTCATTCATCATCTGAAGCACTTTGATCTCGAGAGGGTCACAGGGGTACTGGATCCTATCCCAGCTACCTATGGGTGAAGGAGGGGTACACCCTGGACGTGTTGCCAGTTCATTGCAGAACTGACATATAGAGACGAACAACTTTTTTTTTTGGTAGTTCTTCTTGGTTCAACTGGACTGGTTTAGCTCTTTTGAAAATGTTTCGTCTCTCATCCAAGAGACTTCCTTTCTCTAAGTTCAGTTCAGAACTAGTCCAGTTGAACGGAGAAGAACTACCAAGAAGAACTGGGCAAATGAGAACCTACACGGACAAAAGAGACGAACAATTAAACACTCTCCCATTCACACTTATGGGCAATTTTTAGCTTAAACAATTAACCTATCAGTGTGTGTCTTTGGACTGTGGGAGGAAGCTGGAGTACCTGGAGAAAACCTACACAAACATGAGGAGAACATGCAAACTTCACACAGAAAGGTCCCCCCTGGGAATCGAACCCAGGACCTTTTTGCTGTGAGACGAAAGGCCTTTTTGTCTGAGAATGAACAGAACCAGAATAAAAACAAGGTTACTAATGAGGGGAGATGAAGTTCTTCAAAACGCAAGCTTGAGATTGATCTTCAATACTACTTTACCCTTAAAGACTGTTGCTTAGATAGCCATAAACTGTTTCTATTGTTTCCCTTAAAATATGCAAAAATTGTTTACCATTATAACAAATAACTCATGTTTCTACTACATGTTAAAGGCATTTTACAGCTGCTGTTTTCTCCTGGGAAGGTTCTATTTGACTTTAGTCTCCAGATAAGGCTGTTAAACTTGTAACACCTACCACAATATCTTTGCTTCTGTGTTGATTTGAGGAAAAGGTAGAATTAAGTGCCTCGTGATAATCTGCGTTGCTTGCGATTGCTTGTCAGTTAGTGTCATTCTGTCTGGCATATCACAGAAAGATAATGGTACTCTACAAGGCAGCAGATTATAAAGTGCCTGTCCAGCTGGTTTGTGTTTGGACTATTTTTTGTCATCCAGCAACAGTTACAATCTTTCTGTCATTTTGTAGTAGGAATACACAGCATTTAAAATGGTTTGACATTAGATTTTTTTTCTCTTTGCAGCCCTGTTCTTTTTTAGAAACTGCTGGTAACAGGTAAAGTACATTATGTCAGGGAAATACAGGTCAAATCCTTTTTAACTTGAGGCAAGGTGCTGTCTGTACAGTAAATGGTTGGGTGGACTACCGAATGGGCATTCACACAGCCTTTTCCCACCATAACTCCATGTTATGGCCTCATCACATTCTACGTAGGCTGTGATTATGAACTCCACTTCAGATAAGACATTTAACCTCCACTTTGCTCTTCATTACATTTGGCTTGAGGCATTTTAATTGTTCATTAGATTACCATGTAACGCTTGAGAGAAAGTGTTAGATGGGAGGAAAAAATCTTGATACTGGTCTCCATTATTGGCTGTTTTCAGAGGACTACTCATATCTTTTTTGGTTGACTCACAGGACCTTGTACCAATTTCTGAAAAATAGACTCTTTATTAGGGGCAAAGCTTTAGAAAAATGTCAAGTTAAAGCCAAAGCACACTGTGTCTCATTTAGTGGCAGAAAGCTTTTTTTTTTTCTTGAAAACTGTAACTGTACATGAAATTAATTTGGCTTACAACCTTTGTGGCAGGCAGAACTCCAGAGCCTTTTTTGGTGTGCTGGAGGCATAATTGTGGTGTTTGTTATGTTTGTAGAGGATGATAGATGAATGAATTTCTTCCAAACTAATAAAGAAGATTAATATCTAAGTGAAGAACCACTTTGGGCCACCCCATGAAGTGTTAAAGGCCTGGAAATCAGACTCATAATTGAAACTGAAAAGACAGAATCTGTTAGCAAAACTTGTGTCTTATCGTATCAGTCATCACCAAAGTGTAGCTGCCATCCTGTTATATAAAAACCAATTTAAAGTTGCGTAATATGGGTCAGCAAGTGACCCGCAACATCAGCAAAAGGGAGTGGAACTTCAAAATGACTCTTGTGGAGTTTCATTTTGATGGTCGAGATAGCAGGGGATTATTGATGATCCACTGGATCTGATGATTCATTGGATCTTGTCTGCTTTTTATGTCACTTTGGCTTCGCCATAACACTTGGGGTGAAAGTAGTTATCTTATCTGTACCCCCTGGCAGCTATCTCCCAGAGCAGCCAGACCTTTGATCACCTGCCACAGTGGGTGTCTGCAGTAACTCCAAGGAAGCTGATACTGTTGTACTTGTGGATTGAATGGCGGAAAGTTACACCCAAAGGCCTAGCATTTATCATATGTATCAAATGTTGCAGTGTTGCCATAAACCTACAAATGTGATGGGTATTGTGTGACAGATAAACAAATAAAGATGTAAACAGACTATGTGGTCAAGGATGAAAATGATCAGTCTTTTCTCAACATGTAAAAGTCATTCAGTAAGTTGTATTGAAAAGATTTGTATTATAAGTGTAGAACACACTTATGCATTCTATGAACTGATGTTTTGTTTATCAACGAAATTAGAATCTTGCCTATTTTTGCCAAAGGAAAACCAAGAAATTAAAATGAGTTTTAATGCTCACTTTAATGTCTGCTACCGTTTTTAGTAATTAATATTTAAACAAAGTCTGCTACATGACTAATGTGCGGAGGCAGATGTTTTGGCCCAGATGTGGGAACAGCTATAGTGTAACATCCTGTTCTGTTCCATGGCTTTTTCTGTCATTCCTCTCAGAGTGACTCAAAGATGCATTGGCTATAGGAAAACAATAATTTGCCCTGCTACATTGTATTGATATTTTGTTTTTTTCCCTGCCACTTCTAGTCTACCTCTGTTAAATTTTATTACTTTAATCCCTTCTGATTGGAAACAGACAGACTGAAAAAGGAACTGTATAATGTTGTCTAACTTATTTTCATTAATGCCGCCTATTTGTTACTGTTCAGTATTACGGTGTTTTAGTTCCAGACTACCTCTAAGGATAAATGTTTATGGCAAAGATTACACTGTATTAAATAATCTTCATATACGGAGAGAGGTTGAGGAGCTCTTCAGTAACAGATACTTATAAGAGTTCTGACTAAACATGAATCACTTGCTTGGATGTCATAATTTCTCTCCAGCTCTGAGCAAAATACAAAGTATTGGTTTTCTTGTGTCTGTCTTCAAAAGTGAGAACCAACTCAAAGCACAATCTTTGATTCTTGCCACTGCTTCTGTTGACCACACGAAAGGTCAAATAAATGCTTTTTTTAATTTAATAAAATGTAACTGAAGACTCATTCATGGAGCACCTTCTCTGTCACCTTTCATGATCCCAAAGGCCTTCACTCATTGTTAGAAACAGTGTATACTATTGACTTTTTTTTTTTTAGCACCTGCTTTGTTAGATGTTATTATTAAAAAGGTTCTTGGACTATGGTAAGTAGATCACGAGGACTGGAGCCTGCAATTATTCACTTATTTTTCTAATTTCTGTTTTAAATATCTTCCTCACATATTCTCTCGCTCGTCTTTGAAGCCTTCTGAGGACATTATAGTTTTGACCTTCATGCTTCATTGGTAAATGAGTTGCCTCGTTCAAAGTAGCCAGAGAAGGAGGAACCGCCTTTGAAAGAGTCCCCTATAAATACAACTCACACACGCATAGAAGATGTATAAGGGTAATTTATTTGCTAGTAATGTTTTAAATTCATGATTCACAATTCACTTTCAGCATTCACTTTCATTTTTCTGACGGTTTCCTTCGCCGCGTTGAAACTTTTAAGATTAACAGTCTATTTAATATATTTAAATGCAGTGACTGACAAGGAAAAAGACTCACTTAATGTCACATTTTGTGGGTTTGGCAGCATGACCTCATTTAGACACGGCAGTAGTCAGTCACCAAAATTGGCTGCCCCAATTTTGCCAGGATGATTTTCCTCACTATGTTTGTAGTTATGTGCAGGGTGATACAGTATCAAATATATTCTGGCACATTTACACACACAGTTATGAAGGCTGTATTTTTTCTCTGTATTTTTCTTCTGGGCTTACTCATTGTACAACTAAAAGGTGCATCTTGAGATTGTTCCACTTTACACAGACAATAGGTAGGTGTTTATGACACTATAGCGTAGTGACTGAATCTGTAAAGTGTTGACATCCTTAGTCGCTTTTTAGACCTGAAGCAGATGAAGTCTGTTGTCACTGTTGAACACTCACAATTGACATTCTTCGGTCGACTAAAGCTATGCTCTTCCCTCAGTTGATTCAGCTGTGCACTGAGCTCTCTCCCTTTCCCCCCCATCACATTCTAGCCATTAGGTCACAGAGCTGCCAGGAAGCATGTAAAAGGTTCTACGCGACACACAGACAGTGGAACGAAGTGATGCTGGAAGGGGGACA